>NC_068991.1:61521096-61522106 GCF_001194135.2 Octopus bimaculoides
TATATATATATATATATATATATGTATATCTATATATGTATGTATATCTATATATATATATGGTCAAACACATACATACACAAATACATACCCAGTCACACTGAAGATATTTACAAAAATAATTTTGTTCCAAACGTTTTTTTATCAAAGTGATCCATCAGTGGCCAGACATGTTATAAGTATCGACACAGAATAAAACAGACATTGCTCCCCCACCCTGGGGTGGGAGTGAGTATGATAAGTAATTATTATGCGTAGAGAGAAGTGGTGGTGGTGGGGGAGCAGATTCCTTTACATTCTTTCTCATTTTTATTTTTCTTACATTTTTTTTTCTTATGTATTTCCAATCGTCACCATCTTTTTTCAAAGCACAGACGTCTGATTAGTACTTTGCCTCTTTTAATATATTTTGATATTTATGAAGAATATCATTGTTATTATAATTACTATTATTATTATTGCTGTTGTATTTCGGGATGGTTATCTTATTTATTATTATGATTATTTTTATTATTATAATTTTTACCAAATAAAAACAAAGACCAGTGCATGTATTTATTTGGCAAAAAATAAATAAATAAAATAAAAAAATAAATAAAATGACTATCCCAAAATACAACAACATCAGTTTCAACACACGATTTCACATCAGGAATCTTGCAAAACAAATTGATATTATTATTATTATCATTATTATTATCCTCTTCTTTCAGTTTTGTTTCCATTTCTCCGAGTGTCTTCCCGACACCTAGTGCAAAGAAATTCACTGTATACATTGGTAGGCCCATTAAAATGAACACCAGATTGCTCATTTACAAAGTCATGTGATAGAAAAAAAAAGTGGAAGAAAGAAAGAAAAAGAAAAGAAAAAATAATAAAATAAATTGTTATTACTATTATTGTTGTTGTTGTTGTTGTTGCTGTAAGGCAGTGAGCTGGCAGAATGATTAGCACATGGGTCAAATGATTAGCAATATTTTGTCTGTCTTTATGTTCAAATTCCACGGTCA
>NC_068991.1:61524234-61525744 GCF_001194135.2 Octopus bimaculoides
ATATATATATATATACATACATATATATATACACATACATATAATTATATATACATACATACATACATATATATGTGTATATATATTTATAGACAGGGTTGTCCAAAATTCACCTCACAGTAAATCAAAATTCCATAAATACTTAAAATTCAATTTTATTTATTCATTCTAATTATGAATGTTTAATAATTGAATGCTGTGAGTTAAAAAATCATCATTATTTTTCAGCATTTGTCTGTTTATTAGCGAAGTCTCATATAAAATAATTTTGGGTTTTAATTGCAGGTTTTTTTTTAAGCCCATAAGCACGAACAAACTGACTCTGCAACAGAGAATATTTGTTACTGAAAAATACTACAAGTGTGATAATGCACAAAGAGTTCGTGAAGAATGGATAAACGAGTATGGTGATGAAATAAATCCTCCACATAGAAATATTATTTATCATCTACGAGATTGAGTTCGTAAAAATAGAACTGTGGCCATGTAGTGTTAGAACCTGAAAAATGGCAGATTCTGCGGCTATGGCTCATCACACAAAGTCCAGAACAGAGTACTTTTCGACAAAGTACCGAACTTGATATTTCAAGATCATCTCTTTGGAGAATTTTGCAAGAAAATGGCTATAAACTATAATACCCTAAGTTAATTCATGGTCTTGTGGAGGACGCTGCAGATAGAAAACTACAAAGGTGTCAACCCTTCATTAGCCAATTTGACAATGATCCTCAGCCATCCAATAAGATAATGTGGTCTGACGAAGCATCATTCAAATTAAACACCATGATTAACTGTCACAATTGTGTGATTTACGCTACTGAAAACCCACATTTGACTTACGAACAACAACTGAATCAGCCTGGTGTCACTGTTTGGGGAGCTCTCAGTCCTGATGGGTTATTAGGCTCTATTTTCTTTATGAAACTGTCACTGGCGATAACTATTTAGAAATGCTGAATGAGTATGTCTTTCCATAGCTGCGAGAAAAGCCGGACTTTAATACTTTGCTGTTCATGCAAGATGGTGCGCATCCCCATTACACCAAAAAGGGTATGTGATCTGTTAGACAGTTTGGCAGAAGGTTGGACTGGATGTAGAGGATCTATTGAGTGGGCTCCATGTTCATGTGACCTCACACCAACAGACTTTAGTATCTGGGGAATGATGAAAGATTGAGTTTTTAACAGAAATACAAAGGACCCTAGTTAGGTTGCAAGCTGCCATAGAAACAAAATTCCAACTTATTAATGCAAAAAAAGGTACGTTATTGTACTATCTGTAATTCTGTATTGACTCGAATGGAAAAATGTGTCACCCAAGGACTTCAGTTAGAACAATTTTCATGATGTTTCATATTTAAGATGCTTTTATTAAATTCATTCAGTTGTTAAACATAAATAAATCTTGCAATTAAATGGTTTTGATTTACTGTCAGGTGACTTTTGGCGAATCCTGTATATATATATATATATATATATACACACACATACATACATATTTATATATATAC
>NC_068991.1:61526400-61531980 GCF_001194135.2 Octopus bimaculoides
ATATATATATATATATATATATATATACACACACACACAGATATGAACCCACCTACCCTGTGTCTTGTTTCTTTCAAACACACACTGGATTTGAACCACGACTAGAGGCATATGTTATATCTGTCCAGTTGCTCACACAGTCTGTGACACCTTCAGACAATGAAGGCAGGAGGCTGTATCTGTTTTTATATTGCTGGTCATTGCGATCATTTAGCATTGCTAGTTCAGAACTGACTTGTGACATTTCCGAAAAGGAGCGTATATCGTTGAAATAATAGCATCGTTTGGACATGGAATCATCGAAATTCACATCGTGAAAGGTGTTTAGTGGTAATTTCGGAATATCAACAGTGCCGTCGAATTCTTCATTTAATGCAGAACGGCAATCACATTTGTCGTTTAATACGCCACAACGTGGTACCAAGTAACTGTACTTTTGAGTAAACCACATTTTGTTTTTTTCAAATTCAGCAGCTTTTTGAGCTGCTTGCTGTAGTGCCATTGCTGAATTCGAACTATCAGAAGATCTCAATGTTAATGATTTGAGAACACTGTTAGGTGAAATATGATGGATATAGTAAACCAACTTCTTCAGGTCTCTGGTCAGAACGAAATTTTGAACCGAAGGAAATTCAGTGAGAACATAACTCTCGGACATGTGTTCCAAGCGGCACGAGATGTATTTTGAATGATATAACTGCAAGAGAGGACATTCTCTAATCATAGTAAGAATTGACATTAGGACATTTTCATTTCGGTTGTCTCGTAACTGTGGATATTCTAAACCATTAGCCCATGGTTCACTCTGGCGCTTAATGCATTCCGAATGTAACAGTAAGACAAAATCACAATCAGCAACTGTCTTGTGTAACCATTGCTTTATCTCTTCCTCAGCAAATAATGGTGGATAAAGAACATGGCACTTGTAGTGTTGCAGGTATGCTGCCATGGCTTTACCGACGTCGAGATGATGCTGATGGTCGTGAGAATATAGGAACAAAATTTTCTTGTCAGTTAAGTTTTCTCCTGAAACAAAAATAAATAAATAATGAATTAAAGGAGAAAGAACATATAAACAAACAAAAAACAATTCCTACAAAAAATTAAAAAAATTTTTTTTTAAATCATTGAATTTCCTGAAATGTTTCATCAGAGACATAAATCTTTGTTTGTACACAGGCATGCATGCCTCTGTGTATACCTATATACACACACACATATATACATATATATACATACAAATATGTGAAGGTGCATAGTGGTTAAGGGGTGGTTCTCATGAGTGCAAGATCATGGGTTTGGTTCCCAGACTGGGTGGCAGAATGTGTTCTTGAGCAAAACACTTCATTTTCATGTTGCTTCAATAAATACAAATATAAATGAGTAATCCTGTCACAGACCAGTGTTCCATTTAGGGGAAAGAAATGTTGACCAACCTCCCTAGCCAGAGGGATAGCATCATTCTAAGGCAAAAACGAGGTGAAACGCATTGTGACCAGCGATGTATAACATGTGATAGTGTGGTCGACAGACTGATACATACACACACACACGTATATATATATATATATATATATATATATATATATATATATATATATATATATATATATATATATATATATATATGCACATACATATATATCTGTACGTATATATACATGACATGTATCTATCTATTTATATTTGTGTGTATATATATATATATATATATATATAGTGACACGTAAAAGCACCCACTACACTCTCTGAGTGGTTGGCGTTAGGAAGGGCATCCAGCTGTAGAAACTCTGCCAAATTAGATTGGAGCCTGGTGTTGCCATCCGGTTTCACCAGTCCTCAGTCAAATCGTCCAACCCATGCTAGCATGGAAAGCGGACGTTAAACGACGATGATGATGATGATGATATATATATACATACATATACATACATATATATTTGTAAGTATGTATACATAATAACATCTCTCTCTATCAATCTATCTATCTATTTGTGTGTGTGTGTGTGTGTGTGTGTATGTGTGTGACTTAATTGTTAGGGTTCACGATTGTAAGGTCATGAGTTCAATTCCTGGTGACGCATTGTGACCTTGAGCAAGACACTTTATTTCATGTTACTCCAGTCCACTCAGCTAGCAAAAATGAGTAGTACCTGTAATTCAAAGGGTCAGCTTTGTCACATTCTGTGTCACACCGAAGTTCCTAGAGAACTACATTAAGGGTACATGTGCCTGTGGAGTGCGCAGCCACTTGCATGTTAATTTCACAAGCAAGCTGTTCTGCTGATCGGATCAACTGGAACCCTCATCATCGTAATGGATGGAGTACCAGTTTTTTGACCAATGAGGCCACCGCATCCCTCACAAATGCTGACCACATCTGATGATTGACCGCAGCTGGTGCTGAAATGGATCAAATGACCCACTGTGAGAGCGAGAGCATTGGATAGCATGGACATTGTAGTCGTAGTCATCATTTACTGTTGAGGTATAAAGTTCGTGTTTGGTGTTTCAGACGGAATGCACCATCACATGTTGTCCCCAGTCACTACCATCATCATCATCATCATCATTTATTTTCCGCTTTCCATGCTGGCATGGGTTAGACAGTTTGACTGGAACTGGTGAGCCAGAGGGCTGCACCAGGTTTCAGTCTGATTTTTTGTTCTATAGCGCATTGTTATACCTTTTTAAACTTTTTATTCTTTACAAACAATACACAATGCTTCAAGTGAACTACAATACTCTCTTATATATACATATATACATACGTGTGTGTGTGTGTGTGTGTGTGCGTGTGTGTGTACGTCATAATCTCAATAAATTCATTTTCAAAATTACTTTGATCTCCAATACAAAGTGAAATAGATTCCATGTCGCATATTAAATGAAAAAAATTTAAACAAATAGAAAAAAAATGAATAAAAGAAAAATGAATTTACATGATGCAACACAAGAACAAAACAAAACAATGTCTGTTCATGAAACAGTGAAAACAAAAAATTCTGAAACAGTCAATTAAAGTGACGTATAACACCATAATCAAATATCTTAGTCTCACCCATTTATTTAGCCTTATTTCGAAACTTAAGTTGGTCATATCATATTTTACTGTCACATTTACAATCAATAAATACTGTAATATCTACGAGACAATCAGAGATTCCCCACAGAGAGAACTATTACAATTTATGACAACATATGTGAAACTACCAAAACAACAACTACTATGTAAATGTTATGTCAATATGAACAGATGACTAAATGGCAACTTGTGGAACCAAGATCTGTTATGGAGGACTTTCTGCTTTTATTTACATTTGCAGCATGTTGATATAACTGGCTTCATTCAGTGTTGTTTGATATATGCCAAATTGCTTCTTTCATTTTGTACTGGAAGTGAAGGACATTTTGAAGACAAAGGCACAGAGCAAAATATCTATATCTATCTATCTATCTATATCATCATCATCATCATCATCATCATCATCATCATCATCATCGTTTAACGTCCGCTTTCCATGCTAGCATGGGTTGGACGATTTGACTGAGGACTGGTGAAACCGGATGGCAACACCAGGCTCCAGTCTAATTTGGCAGAGTTTCTACAGCTGGATGCCCTTCCTAACGCCAACCACTCAGAGAGTGTAGTGGGTGCTTTTACGTGTCACCCACACATATATATATATATATATACAAACGCGCATAACACACACACACACATATCTATATACATAATACAGATGTTGAAAAAATAATGGCAACATCACTTTATATGTAACTATTTTTTCCTACTGGCAATATGACAAATTCAAAACTGTTCTAGTCTGTATATATATGTGTGTGTGTGTGTGTGTGTGTGTGTGCGCGTGTGTGTGTTCCTATGCATTGCATTATGTATGTCTTATACTTCCTGATATTGCCTCTGGTTTTATTTCTTGGCAGATATTTATATCTAAATAAGTTAAAATTCAAGACCTGTCTGATTTCCAAAGAAGACAAAGGGTTGGAATGCAGATGGCTGGAGATTCACTAATTAAAACTTCCGAAATGCTTGATGTTGAACTCTCAAGCATTCAGATTACTCTGACAAATGTAAAGCTTGTTCATCATCATCATCATCATCATTTAACATCCACTTTCCATGCTAGCATGGGTTGGACGATTTGACTAAGGACTGGTGAAACCGGATGGCTACACCAGCCTCCAATCTGATTTGGCAGAGTTTCTACAGCTGGATGCCCTTCCTAACGCCAACCACTCAGAGAGTGTAGTGGGTGCTTTTACGTGTCACCCGCACGAAGGCCAGTCAGGCGGTACTGGCAACGGCCACGCTCAAAATGGTGTATTTTATGTGCCACCCGCACAAGAGCCAGTCCAGGAGCACTGGCAACGATCTCGCTCAAAAGTCTTTACACATGCCGCAGGCACAAGTGCCAGAAAAGCGACGCTGGGCACAGGTACCATCACGATTTCATTCATATTATTTTCAATTAATCATATACTTTCTCATAGATTTGAGATTTTGATGATGTTATTGTCTGTATTTAAATTGACATTGTAGGGTAGGTGTCAGAAGCTGGATCTGGCCAGTCTGAACATAAAACAGGGAGAATATTTGGGCCACATACGGCAGATTTAAATACTAAAGGGTTAAATGCTACAGTCTCAAAAATGATGCAAGCATTCCAAAATCAAGGAACCAGCTCAGGTAAGCATAATTTTTGATGGAGGGTAAAGCTCTGAGAGAGGAATCATAGAATAGTGAAGTGTACTGTGTCTAGAAACCATGAAACTATAGAAGCAGAAATGACAGCAGAGCAAAACTGCCGCTTCGCCAATCTTGTGTCAGTTTAAACCATTCACTGTGAGTTTCATAATGCTAGAGACCATAGGAGGGCTACAATTTCTAAACTTGTCTTCTTCCACATTGATAAATGGAAAAAATGGTGTCTAGACAATCAGAAGTGGTCAAGGCTCAATAAAACAATGGTATCTTCTTTGATGCCTCACCATTCACCTTTTCTCCCACTTCAGAATGAGTTTAAAACTAGAAAAAGCCCAAAGAAATCTTCAACCCTGAATGGTTGAACCCCATATCACATGAAGCTCTAAGGTGGCTTTTTGAAGATTTTGGACAGCTACATCACAGAATTCTCTTGACCCTTTAGCTGTTCTATATGGCAGTCATTAAAGGATGATGATGATGATGATGATATATATATGTATGTCTATTGATCGAAATTATATTCAGCTTGCCATGTCATATGTGGTAAACTACATTTAATGTAGTCTACCATGCAGAAGGCACTTTTGATATTTGTGTGTGCATGAATGATGAAACTCTGATTGAGCAGACTAATGATTAAAGCATTTCAAACCATTACCATCCTGTCCTTTTGTGTGTCACTGCCCATTTCAGCCTTCGTTACTTAAAACTATGAGATGCAATGTAAAAGAAATCCGCCAACTTTTTCTAGCAGGTCAAGTGACCACATATAAATCCTTTGTTAACTTACATATTTATACTTTGTCTGAGTTAGCTCCTATATGTGCAATTGATTTTTTAAAGTGCAATGT
>NC_068991.1:61537150-61538238 GCF_001194135.2 Octopus bimaculoides
CTATTGAGAAGCACAAACTACAACACCGCAACTTTGTGGTGGGAACCAGCCACTTTGATTCCTGAGGTAAAATTATAATGGAAGGTTCTAATTTAAACACAAATATTTTATAACAAAACAGCTTGTATCACCATAACATCAGTTGTAGATTCAGTTGGAGTGGTAACAGGGTATGTGTGATCAACAAAAGTATTGCTATTTCAATTTTCATTGGAATTTTCCTTGAAGACGGCGAACTAACAAAATCATTAGAGTGGAATGTCTCATATTTGTTCCAAGAGTCTGGATTCTGGATTTTGTTAGAGGGTTGCAGCAGGAGTACTCATTCTTGTCAGCTGAGTGGAGTGGAGCAACATAAAATGAAATGTTTTATTCAAGATCACAACACATCACCTGGTCCAGCAATCAAAACTGCAATTTTAAAATCATGCATCCAACATCCTAACCATCAGGTCACATGCCTCCACTGGTTAATCAGGACTGACCCAGGGCTAAACAACAACAATAACAAGGATGTCTTACCTAGTTCACTGATGGTCAAGTCTTTCAAGGTGCGCTTACAGGATATACAACGTCCTGCTGACTTGTAACACAAACACCGGCCACTTTCCGAACGATGAGGATCGAAAGGTCTCACCTGAAATAATCAGAAAAAGCAGGATTAAAAAGGGGCCATGATAGGGAGTTTAACCCTTTGGCATTCTGATTATCCTGTCAAATGTAATGCTTATCCATGGTTTGAGTTAATCTTGCATCATCTAGAAGCTTTGAGATTTCAATGATTTGATTGTTTATTTTCAGAATGACAATGTAGAATGCAAATGAAAGACAGAATCTGGATGGCTTGAACACAAAACCAGTAGAATAACTGGGCTGGTTATGGCCAATTTAAGCACTTTTAAATGTTGCTTTAACTTGGGCAAACAACCAACTCATCACATTTTTATCATCTTCTCTTTCCTCTTTCTCTCTCCATTCTGGGGTAGTTTTGTTTCTTCTCTGATGCAAGACAGCTTTTTACCGTCCCTCAATACTATACAAGTTCTTCAGTTGGGAAGGTGCATCTTGCAAGTTACTTGGTAACCTCA
>NC_068991.1:61538248-61541223 GCF_001194135.2 Octopus bimaculoides
TTCTTCAGTTGGGAAGGTGCATCTTGCAAGTTACTTGGTAACCTCACTGCTGCTGGTGCCACATAAATATCACCAAATACACTCTGTAAAGTGATTGGCAGCATTAAGAAGGACATCCAGTCATCAAACTGGCACTCCATTGGTTACGATGATGAGCATTCCAGTTATTTCGACCAATGGAACAGCCTGCTCATGAAATTAACTTGCAAGTGGCTGAGCACTCCACAGACACATGAAACAGAATGTGATAAGGCTGGACCTTTGTAATACAGCTGCAACTCGTTTTTGTCGGCTGAGTCTTTCAGTTTCCGTCTACCAAATCCACTCACAAGACACTTGCCGAAGGTGCCATGCAGTGGGACTGAACCCGGAACCATGTGGTTGGTAAGCAAACTACCTACCACAGAGCCACTCCTGCACCTATATATAATATATGCATGTATGTATGTATAAATGCATATATTCCACATACGTGTGTGTGTGTGTGTGTGTGTGTGTGTGTACATGTATGTGTGTGTGTATGTGTGTATGTGTGATTATTTGGTAAGCAGTGCCAGATTTTACAATCTTTAAATGTTGATATTTTATAAGCTAAAAGCTTATAAGCATTCAGTGTGCATTGACTAAGGTAAATAATTGAAAATATCAGGGCATATAAGCCCTCCACGGAAAAAAATAGGGTTTGGCATATGCATGGGTACAGCAAACCCTTCTGTTTTTTCCATCGATGGCAACATGCCCCAATATTAGACTATTTACCTTGGTCAATGCAGGGTGATTGCTTCTAAGCTTTAAGCCTATAAAATGTTACAATATATGAGTATATGCATATATATGTACATGTATGTACATATAGATACATATCTGGGTACATGACATTGCAAAAAAAAAAACATAGACAAAATGATAAACAAGGTACAAAAAACAAGCAGGCCACATAGAGAACATATCCTTCATCAGCTGCCACCATTAAAACACCAGTGTTTCGAAGAGTTAGTGAGAGAGAGAGAGAGGAGGGAGAGAAAGAGGGAGAGATAGATAGATAGATAGATAGATAGATAGATAGATAGATAAATACATATAGGATCACAACATATAGGTACATTGCGGCATAATTTCTTTTCCTCAACAGGCCCTGCCCTGTTTAACATTGTCCCAAAACAGATCCTATCAGCTTTAAACTGAGTCTA
Source organism: Octopus bimaculoides (assembly GCF_001194135.2). Taxonomy (NCBI): domain Eukaryota; kingdom Metazoa; phylum Mollusca; class Cephalopoda; order Octopoda; family Octopodidae; genus Octopus; species Octopus bimaculoides. Next base: position 61,539,439 of record NC_068991.1, read on the forward strand.
GACAGCTTTCTTCAAAGAATACCAGATAAGCCACAACTCAGTACTGGATACAACTCATTACTTGAATGGACCATAGACAAAACTTGACTGTAAAAAGGATTTAGATAATCCTATCAGGTGGTGCTATTAAATTAGACATGGCCTGGACCAATCTTTGGTTGAAACACATCTAAGCTTTATCTAAGTTTTATATATATGAATGAGAAAAGAGGAAGAAAATAAAAGCAGTGGGAGTGAAAGAGGTGGAAAGAAGCAAAGAAAGAAAGAAAAAAGCAAGGAGATAATGTCAAAAGAAAAAGCAGACAAACAATAAAATAAGACAGACAAAAAAGAGGAGGCAGCTTATACTGGGCCAACCATTTCCATAAATGTTGACCTAATATTGACAGCAACACATAAAACCACCACTGCCACCATCCATCCATCACTTACAATACTACAAGTTCTTCTAAGCTCTAAACAGCATCCACCCCTGACAGTAGCTGACACTGTCACCATCCTTCATCTTTCCAATAATAGAGGCTGTTGTTGCTGCTGCCACCCAACACCATAGCCATGGGTAGTAACATAACATATATATGTATATATATATATATCTATATATACAAGAATAAGGGCAGAGAATCGTCAATTAATAATAGAATTAATAATTAACAATTCTGCCAAGTAGTTCAGTATATATATATATATACTCTTTTACTCTTTTATTTGTTTCAGTCATTTGACTGCCGCCATGCTGGAGCACTGCCTTTAGTCGAGCAAATTGACCCTGAGACTTATTCTTTGTAAGTCTAGTACTTATTCTATCGGTCTGTTTTGCCGAACCACTAAGTGACTGGGACATAAACACACCAGCATCGGTTGTCAAGTGATGCTGGTGGGACAAACAAAGACACACAAACACACAGACATATATATATATATATACACATATATACGACGGGCTTCTTTCAGTTTCCGTCTACCAAATCCACTCACAAGGCTTGGGTCGGCCCGAGGCTATAGTAGAAGACACTTGCCCAAGGTGCCACGCAGTGGGACTGAACCAAGAACCATGTGGTTGGTAAGCAAGCTACTTACCACACAGCCACTCCTATATATTACATATCTCTTTTACTCTTTTACTTGTTTCAGTCTTTTGACTGTGGCCATGCTGGAGCACCGCCTTTTTATTTATATATATATATATATATATATATATATTACATATATGATGGTGGTATTGTAATTGGTGGGTGTGGCAACAGCAGTGGCAGCAGTAGTGACTTCCATTGTTGAAGCAGGTGAAAAATGAGTGTGTGAGAGTAACGGAAACCTGTAGGTTGATGCTGTACTTTAAGACTTCCTTAGCACTGAACACTCCTAATTATACTCAAGCACTCAAGCAAGCATATGGGTGTGTGTCATTGACGTTGACTGTGATATTGCATGTGTGTGTATATCTATCTATTATATATATATATATATATATAAAAGATAATAAGAGTGAAAAAACTACAGAAGGCTTGTGTTACATGGCTAAAGTATATATTTAAATTATGTCAGAAAAATGTAAGAAAAATGTTAGGAAAATGTTATAAAATCTTTTTGGTATATAAACATTGTATTTTGAGAAATAACCAGTTTCGTGTTGTCTTTTCAAATTTCTCTACTTCATTGTGTCGTGTTCGTTCCAGTCTGAGAAAGGAGAATTCTAGATATATATATATATATATATACATATATATATAATATTTACTCTTTCACTTGTTTCAGTCATTTGACTGTGGCCATGCTGGAGCACTG
>NC_068991.1:61541635-61542622 GCF_001194135.2 Octopus bimaculoides
AATACAAAAAAGGTGTTTTTTTTGTATGATTGTGTATAGAGGAATATATTATTTTGTTTAAAAGAGTTCCAACACTGTCTGTTTTTTATGTTTTATTTATATTCCTGCAGAACCAATGTGGGGTATAGAATATGGAATATACAATATATAATATAATATAAAATAAAATAAAATAAAAATGGATGGCACCATTAAAGAAAGTATTGAATGTAGATGAAATATTGAGTGTTCAATATAAAGGATCAAATATATAAATATAAATATATAAAGGCGACTCGAGTTTCAGGGCTATTTCCCTTCGTCATGGCCGGTATGACAGACTAGTCAATTCGATGATGTCAGGGCCTCATTAGGGATTAAATAATCCAAAAATTTCACTGGTTAATCACTATCAGATACGAAAGAATGAAGGATATCTTAACAGTTGACTAATAATATTTTTTACTATCTAACTTATCCTTCATTTATTTTATTATATAATTCTTCTCTTGCATATTTAAGTATTTCTTTTTCTTTAAATTTATATACTATATATTTTTACATAAATTTATATTTTTCTTTACTTTTTATCTTATATTTTCTTACTTTACCTTTATTTCTGTTATTTTAATTTTATTTCATCTTTAAATCTGTAATTCACTAGTTAAATACATGCGCATAATGTATGTGATCTAACTTCTTAAACTTATATGTAATTCAGCTGCATCTTTCAAGGAATATGTTAACCTTTGTTGTATAAGCTTATAAAGCCCTGATAAGATTCTGTCCCCATATAGTTGAAAATGATGACCAATTCCTAGCATATGAGTCTACTCAAATGCATAGAATTATGAATCACCTAGAGGCATAAACTGAAACATATATGTAGGTTTTTGGCATCTGCCATTTCTTTTAGAGCTTTATAATTCATTTGTATCATTTTTATAAAAAAAAACATTCTTTCATTATTAACTATATATATATATATATATATATATATATATATAT
>NC_068991.1:61543183-61546735 GCF_001194135.2 Octopus bimaculoides
ACACACACACATATATTTACATACATTTATATACATATATTTATATATCTATACACACGTACACGCACATGAACACATGCACGCACACACACACACACACACATATAGAGAGAGAAAGGCAATTATGTGGATTAAGAAATTAATAGTTTGGGTATGAAATACAAAAGAGAGAAAGCAAAAGGTGGAGACTTTCAGATGATGAATTTTTAAGTATAAATATATAGATATTTATATTAGACGACTGCGCTGGTAGGGTCATGTGTTGTAAATGAATGAGGACAGCTGTGTGAAAAAGTGTCACACCCTAGCAGTTGAGGGAACCTGTGGAAGAGGTAGACCCAGGAAAACCTGGGACGAGGTGGTGAAGCATGACCTTTGAACATTGGGCCTTACTGAGGCAATGACTAGTGACCGGGACCTTCGGAGATATGCTGTGCTTGAGAGAACCCGACAAGCCAAGTGAGACCATAGCTCATGGCTTATGCCAGTGGGTGTAACCAGCTCATTTATGAATACCCCTCGTTTATTCTCTGAATGAGAAATGCTACGTTGCAAAACAGAGATAACAGTTCCCCCTTAAATATTTCCAGCCCCTCAGCAGCACCCATTATGGCTACTACCTTTAGTATGCAAACATAAATATACAAAAGAGAATACAGATACACTTACGGATATGGTATATTTGCCATTGCAGATATTGTTGAAGACAACTTCCTTCTGTAAGAGATAATATTTCTATTATTATAACAATTATAATCATATATTTGCTACAAGGGTAACATAATTAGTTGAAAACAATACAATTCAGACTAAAAAACACAGAATTATACAAATGCATGTTTCGCATTAATTTTTTTACGGATAGAACATTGGCTCTGTTGGAGACGTTTCCATACCTAATTATTATATTTTCTAGTAGGGGTTCTGAATGAGAAGGGTAGATGCGAGACAACCACCAAAAATGTCCATGCAAATGTTTTCGGCCATCTCACATTAACCAATCAAGATACAGAGTTTTAAAACAGAAAAATGTCCATAATGAAAATTTTTTTTACATAATGCTCATTTCAAGAAGTAGCACATTGTTAATATTTCATGTGGCTTCCCTGAGCTTCAATAATAGCTTCAGTGCACCTGGGAAGAGATGCATACAAGTCCTTCATCATCTTCACATATATGTGGTGATACTGTTTAAAGAACAGAGAGGCAGGCAAACAGACATAGGTAGAAGAAGAGAGAGTAAGAGGAGACACCGAGATAGAGAGACAAAGAAAGAGAGAGCAAGAGCAAGATAGAGAAAAAGATAGAGAGAGTAAGAAAGAAAGAAAGAAAGATAGAGAGAGCAGGAAAGAGAGAGAGAGAGCTAGAGAAAGAGTGAAGAGAATGAGAGATAAAGAGAGTAAGAGGGAGTTAGAGAAAGAGAGAGCAAGAGAAGGAGAGACCAAGAGAGAGAGAGAGAGAGAGAGTAAGAGAGAAAATGAAAGAAACATTAAAATGTTTTCTGTCAAATACGTCAGCATTAAAACAGCAAAGCCAAATATGTGCCACCAAAATGGTTCTGTGAAAGTGTCTCATGCTCTCTTGTGATGCTGTGAAAATAACAGCAGTTAGAACTTACCTCAGCTGTTTTTTTAGTTATATTACGAATACCTCCAATTAACTCCACTTCGTAATACACAAATTTCATTTCTTGTGGGGTATGTGAAAATCGCACTTTTAGGCTGTGATGATCTTTATCAACATGTGTGCTGATATTAGATTGCCATTCTGAAATGTAAAGAAAATAGGATTAGAGATTCTGTTAGAAACGGAATTCAAGTACACTAATAAATTAGTTTAGAAACTTTATCATTTTTTTGCATCATTTAACAAAATCTTTAAAGATAAAAATTTAAAGAAACAGTATTTTGGCATATATCTTAAGGGCTTAGAATAAATAAACTTGTTTTATTCTGTACGTTTTCACAACTTAATTCATAGTATTTTCGCATTATGTGCCAGTTTGGCTGGGTAACATTGCAAGCAAGCAAGATTCAATTTCACTTTTTATGTATTATAGTAATATCCCACACAACAAATGATTTCTTGTGCTGAAACACTTTCTGGACATTTGACCTGACCCCCAAACTGATACCTCTGCACTTCTTCGTCTGGCTGAACTTGTTCTGTCCCTCAACTGCTTCTCATTCGCGGTGGATTTTTACCAACAGTTCTCGGGAGTGGACATGGGGATGAGAATGGGTCCCAACAATGTGAACCTGTTCGTTGGCTATGTTGAGGTCCAAATATTCTCACAGTTTACTGGTCCAATCCCGAACTATACGGTCATTATATCCTTCCATCCTGCCCTCAAATTCTCCTGCACTATCTCGAAGTTTAGCAGAGGGTGATGTTCTGCTGGTGAGGTTGAAGGTAGTGAGAAGGGGTGAGAGGGAGAGGAGAGAGATATGAGGAAGAGAGAGAGGAGAGAACAGAGATAGAGAGATGATGATAGCGGTAGTGGTAGTGATGGTGGTTGAGGTAGTAGTAGTGACTGAATAGTGAAAATGTATTTTTCTAACTAATTTTTTTACATTACCTATCACTTAACGCATACACATAAGTGCAATTCTGTGAAATATTCATGCTTATTAATTTGGCAGACGTGCAATTTCACTAAAGGTTGTATCATATCTATGGTGATATTTTTTTAGTTTATGGAAAAAAATAGAAAAATAAGAGCGAAAATTTATTTTATGAGTGCTGTGTATTAAGTCTATAAAATTGTGTATGAAGTATATAAAGTGTATTAATTAATCATCGTATTCCAATTTCTTTCAGTTACAGACACAACACAGACTATGCTTTCAGGATTTTTGTATAAAGTTTTCAGAGATAACCCAATAGGTTTACCATTAATCCCATGAAATATTCATGGGTTCTACTAGTACATATATATATATAACAGCTATATTTGTAATATAACATTAACAAGCATTAAATCAGACATACAGACAGACAGATGCACAGAAATAAATAAAATAGTTCTTACGGTATGGATAACATAACCCATTGGTCTGCAAAAGATAAAGAAAATATACATTAATAACATATATATACATATATATAAATATGCAATATACCTACATATACAATATATTATTACACACACAAACATATTTAATTCTTGTACAAGAAGCTACGTCAAAACTTTGATAGATGCAACAGGTCTATGATCAGAAGGTAACTGCAGTGATTCCTTAATTCATTCAGTTGTGAAGCATTTGGCATATATGATTTCTATAATGCTACAATGGTGAAGGCACATGGCTCAGTGGTTAGAGCGTTGGGCTTACAATTGTGAGGTTGTGAGTTCAATTCCTAGAAAGAGCTGTGTTGAGTTCTTTGAGCAAGACATTATATTTTCACATTGTTTCAGTTCATTCAGCTGTAGGAATGATTTGTAATGTCATTGGTGCCAAGCTGTATCGGGCTTTGTCTTTCCCTTGGACAGCACTGGTGGCATGGAAAGGAGAGGCTGGTATGCCTGAATGAATGCTGGTCTTCCATAAA
>NC_068991.1:61547328-61549179 GCF_001194135.2 Octopus bimaculoides
CCTCATCCACATATTGGTGGGGGGGATATGCTCTCACACACGTAGACAGAGGCGGGAGGGGTGGAGGGGAAGATTGAGAATAACATTACAAGAGAAACATAAAAACATCTGATGTGAAACAAGCCAGCATTGAATCAGCACCGCCAAATAAACGGCACCAAAATGACTGCGCCAAAGTGGCTGTGCCAAAGTGGCTGCGCCAAAGTGGCTGTGCCAAAAGATTTCATACCCTGTGGCTACACGAGAATGTTGGACATTCTTCTCTGACCCAAGGAAACTATCTTCTATCTTTCCATCTTTTATCTATTTCGGTCATTAGACTGGCCATGCTGGGGCAAAGACTTGAAGAATTTTAAGTGGAACGAATCATTCCCAGTACTTTTTCTATTTTTTAAAAGCCTGATATTCATTTTATTGGTCCTCTTTTGCTGAGCCGCTAAGTTACGGAGATGAAACTCACCAACACTGGTTATCAAGTAGTGGTAGGGGTCAAATACACACACACACACACATGCACACACATACACACACACAAAACACATGCACATGCACACACATACACACACACAAAACACATGCGCTTGTACACACACACATATTCACACAAACACATGGGCATGCACACACACACACATGCTCACTCACACACATATACAACGGGCTTTTAGTTTCCGTTTACCAAATCTACTCACAAGAGTTTGGTCAACCTGAGACTATAAAAGACTATAAAAGAAGACACTTGCCCAAGGTGCTATGCAGTGGGACTGAACCTGGAACCATGTAGTTGAGAAGCAACCATGATTGCCCCTATATGTTTCCCTTTTTTTTTTCCTTTTTGTTTATTTGTCATGTGCAGGCAAAACACTTCATTTCACGTTACTCCAGTCTGCTCAGCTGGCAAAAGTGAGTAATCCTGCAACAGACTGGCGTCCCATCCAGGTGGGGAATTTATACGCCAAGGAAACAGGGAACCCGGCCCTTATGAGTCGGTATGACTCGAGAAGGTAACCTTTACATTTACTTTACCACCACTACTACCACCACCAAAACCACCATCCCCACCACTAACACCGCCACCGCCACTGCCAACACCATCACTGCAGCTACAGTCACTACCACCCCACCATAACTACTGCCACCCTCACCATAACCCCTTCTCATCACCACCACCACCACCACCACAACAACCAGCATCACCATCACTAACATCACCACAGCCACCACCACCATTAACACACCACCACCACCACCACCACTACCACTGCCACTGTTACCCATACCCTCACCACCACTAACTGCTACCATATGGTAGCACTAGGCCCGACACACACACACACACACACTCAGACACATTAAAATCCACAGACTAAAAGAGGAAAACATTAAAAGAACAACAAAAAGAATTGGTAATACGATAAAGCAAAATAAAAAAATAAAAGTCTGATTACGTAATGAATGAACAGCGATGATGACAATGTGTAAACATGTTATCTAACTGTTTTACTCCCCCCCCCACCACACATCTAAGTGTCTGTACGCTCATCTGAACAATGTAGCTAGTTGTTAAGGAAGACAGAGAGAACAGAATATGTCATTTACAGTGTCTTGCGAACAAAGCACAACACAACGTAATGTCATTAATCCTCAGAAACGATCTTCCGCGAAAGGCAGATGAATGAATGAGATATTATACACTTTTACACATCTCTTGCACACGCCACGTATTTGAGATGCGCTTTGGTTGGTTCCTGCACTTGCTTACATAATTGACATGCTTGGCTGGTTAGCTAGCAGACATACAGTTCACACACACACAGACACACACACGTATGTATGTATGTATGTATGTAT
>NC_068991.1:61549279-61561350 GCF_001194135.2 Octopus bimaculoides
TTATATATATATATATATACAATATATATATATATATTATATATATATATGTAGGAAGAGAGAGAGAGAGAGTGTGAATGATACAGAAGAGTCCGTCATGTACACACACATACACATATATACACACACATACACACATATACATATACACATACATACATTATATATATATACACACATATATTTATAATACACACACACATATATTTTCATAAATATATACATAAATATTTTGACATCACAGGAATTGAGTAACTCACACTCGCATACACATGCATGTACATACACACACACACACACAGAAATATGAAATGCCTTTTATATTTAGGGAAAAGAGAATGCACAAATTAAGCACAGTTCAACCGAGGAGTTTCTATTGAAAGTCTTGTAAACATTTCCTTGTTTATCAGAAAATGATCTCTTTTATGAATGCCAGCTTTCTATTCCTGGTCATCTGGTAGTATTTTTAGTTTCAGTTTCACTTTAGTTTGCTTTTCAACCTTTCAGGGTCAATAAATCAAGAAATAGCATCAACAGCATCATCTAACATCCTCTCACCCTTTTTCGTCTTTTTCATATTATTATTATTGTATTAGTGGAGGCGCAATGGCCCAGTGGTTAGGGCAGCAGACTCACGGTCATAGGATCATGGTTTCGATTCCCAGACCGGGCGTTGTGAGTGTTTATTGAGCGAAAACACCTAAAGATCCACGAGACTCCAGCAGGGGGTGGTGACAAACCCTGCTGTACTCTTCCACCATAACTTTCTCTCACTCTTACTTCCTGTTTCTGTTGTGCCTGTAATCCAAAGGGTCAGCCTTCTCACACCCCGTGTCACGCTGAATATCCCCGAGAACTACGTTAAGGGTACACGTGTCTGTGGAGTGCTCAGCCACTTGTACGTTAATCTCACGAGCAGGCAGTTCCATTGTTTGGATCAACTGGAACCCTCGACGTCGTAAGCGACGGAGTGCCAACACACACATTATTGTATTAAGCCTCACAGCTTATATTGCTGGGTATGATGGGACATATCAGCTGTCCACAGCCAGTAGACTAAGGTGACACTTGTTTTACTGATCATGTTTCAAAAACCCTGCAAAGAATTTTTGCAGTTCGAAGCAATGCTGATCTTTGTAGGCATTTTACCTTCACACTTGCACCGGTCTTTTTCAACCATGTTGCTAGTTGAGTGCTGATAATTCCAAGTGCACCAATTACTATTGGTATCAAATCTACTCTCTTCACTGACCACAACCTTCGTATTTCCCACTTTAAATCATCATAATTGTCTATCTTTTCTTCTTTCACATTGATCCTGTTGTCACTGGGGCATGCTATGTCGATTATCATATACGTTTTTTGTTTTTTATTCACCACAATATTATCATTATTATTATTTAGTAGTCTTATTTTAGTCACGTGCTTTCACTGCACTACCGAGTGCAGCTCTGTGCGCTTTGGGTATGTGATGTGGTTTGTTATGATGCTCTTATTTTTACTGTATTGAAAGTGTGTTTTACATAGGATGTGTGCATTGCCTAGTAGTGCTATTTTCTGTATGTTGTATATACTTGTAAGTCCTGGTGTGTTTGTTATGTATTTGTCTGAATATTTTTTTATTATACCTAAGGCACCTACTATGATAGGAATTGTTTCTGTGTTTAGACTCCACATTCGAGTTACCTGTATTTCCAGGTCTTTGTATTTTGAAAGTTTCTCCATTTCTTTTAGAGAAACGTTGTCATCTGTTGGTATTGATACATCGATTAGAAAGCATTTTTTTCTTGATGATCTCTGACAACTATATCCAGCATATTATTATTATTATTATTATTATTATTATTATTGTTCAGTAGTTTTATTTTTATAACGTGCTTTCACTTCAGTGGCATTTCATGTCTTTATATTTTGAGTTCAAATTCCACCAAGGTCAACTTTACATTTTATCTTTTTGGGGTTGGGAAAACAAGTACCAGTTGAGCATTGGGGTTGATGTAATTTGAACACACAACCTACAAGAAAGGTGGTCCAATAGCATTATCCATTCAGCAATCCCACACATCTGGAGTAACAGGAACTGCCAGCTATGAGCTGCCAGAGATTCAATAAAAGCTATGGCCCTTTGCCAAGTGCAAAAGAGAGTAATGTTTACAAAGTCTCTTCTTTTACTGGTTCTTTACAACCCAAACAACCTTACTTAGTAACAGTTTCTAGTCATTTTTATTAAGAGTGAGGAGGAAGGAGATGGTTCCAAGCGCTTCTTAAATAACATGCGAATAGCCTCTGAGGAAATCTAAAATTTAATGACTGTCGAAGTTAATTGTTTTGGACAAGGTATATATGTTTATTATATCAAATATACATTCGACCATTATCTAATTTGCATCTATAGATTATTTCTGTAAAACCAGATGCCTGCATTTTAATTTCACTTACTCGTACAACCACAAGAATTGTTGTTGGCACTCCGTCGCTTACGACGTCGAGGGTTCCAGTTGATCCGATCAACGGAACAGCCTGCTCATGAAATTAACGTGCAAGTGGCTGAGCGCTCCACAGACACGTGTACTCTTAACATAGTTCTCGGGGATATTCAGCGTGACACGGTGTGACAAGGCTGGCCCTTTGAAATACAGGCACAACAGAAACAGGAAGTAAGAGTGAGAGAAAGTTGTGGTGGAAGAGTACAGCAGGGTTCGCCACCATCCCCTGCCGGAGCCTCGTGGAGCTTTTAGGTGTTTTCGCTCAATAAACACTCACAACGCCCGGTCTGGGAATCGAAACCACGATCCTATGACCACGAGTCCGCTGCCCTAACCACTGGGTCATTGCGCCTCCACAACCACAAGAATAAACTATTATTATAATCCTCATTCAGGTGGCATGCTGGGCAGAATCGTTAGCACACTGGGCAAAATGCTTAGTGGCATTTCGTCTGTCTTTATATTCTGAGTTCAAATTCCACTTAGGTCAACTTCGCCTTTCATCTTTTTCAGGGTCAATAAAAAAAAGTACCAGTCAAGCACTGTGGTTGCTGTAATCGACTTCCCCTCCCCTCAAAACTGTTGGCTCAGTGCCAAAATTTGAAACTATTATTATTATCATCAAATTATAAGGGAGTGATCAATGCATTGGAAAAATGCTATGGAATATTCTACTATTTTGTTACATTCAGAGTTCAAACCCTGCTGAGGTCGACTTTACCTTTTATTCCTTCAGGGCTGGCAAAATAAAATACTAGTCAAGTACTGGTATTGATATAATCAACTGGCTCCCTTCTGCAAAATTTGAAACCATCATCAAATTATAAAGCAGTGAGGAGTGCATTGGGAAAATGCTACGGGTTATTCTACTGGCCTGTTACATTCTGGGTTCAAACCCTGCTAAGATCAACTTTAGCCTCCTGAGGCCTAGAGCCTATAGTTTAAAAGGATTATTATTGCTGGCCGTGTGCCAAAATTGGAAACCATTATTATCATTGTATCAACAGAATTGTCGGGATATTGGATAAAATGTCTTGCAGAATTATTTTTTTTCTGGCTCTTTACATTCTGCGTCGTGCGGATTCGCATTGAGGAAGGATTTGCACTCTGACCTCGTGAACCCTTCCCCTGCAACAACTTCTGAAACTGACCCATGGGTTGGAAGCTTGACACCTGAGTGGTGTAAAGGTGTCGTCTGCCAGGAGTAGTAGCGAATCAACAACAAATGGTAGATGCAGCGATGCACTGTTATAGCGCATGCCCCCATACTACTAATACCACTACTACTGCTACTACTACCACCACCACTACTACCATTATCACACCTACTACAACTACCACCACCACCTCTACCATTACTACCACAATTACCACCACCATCACCACACCTACTACTACTACTACTACTACCACCACCACTACCATTACCACACCTACTACTACTACTACCACCACCACTACTACCACCACCACCACTACTACTACTACTACTACTACCACCACCACCACTACCATTACCACACCTACTACAACTACCACCACCACCACTACCATTACTACCACAATTATTCTTCTGAGTTGCTTTGTAATGGTGGAGGCACAATGGCCCAGTGGTTAGGGCAGTGGACTCAACGGGAACCCTCGACGTCGTAAGCGATGGAGTGCTAACAACAACAACAGCTTTGTAATGAGGTTTAGGTTTTTTTCTCTGTTGTTTTCAGTGTCATTTCAGTATTTAGTTTGCTCGTTGTAAAGAACATGTGAAACATGAGTCAGGTATGTTTCATTGGGTGGATGATCACAAGAGGAATGACTTCAATCATAGATCTGATCGATATAGAACAGCTGTTCCAATACCATAGGAATTTGTTTCAATAGAATTTATAGAAAAAAAATATTGAGCAATTATCGAACAATTTTGTTTTCTCTTCTCATTCCAACCCACACAAGCCTGGAAAACGGACATTAAATGAAGATGATGATGATGATGATGATGTGTTAATTTCTCTGTATTTTTTTTTTTTGCTTTTCTATTTGTTTTCCTGGAACACCTTCTAATTAACTGTTGTTAATTGTTATTAATTGCATTTATTTAAATCATTTAAATGTGTCAGTAGGAATCACAGATATTGATTTAATAATTCAAACATGACAAAGAGAAAAAAAAAACACATAGCATTTGAAATGAACTGTTAAATGTAGTAACTGGAAGCGCACTACAAGGGGTGAGGAAAAAATTATTGTCAAACAAGTGCCCTGGCCCATTTGTTCTTGACACTCTAAAGGAGCCAGGCCTATTCCTAACTGTCTCTCCACTGTTTTCAAAAAAAAAACCGCCTTTATTGGGGACTGAACTCAGAACCTTCATGTAATCTTCTTTCCCTTAACTGTGGTGTATACTGCTCAGCCACAAAGATCACCAAAAGGACTTGCACCGTTAATCTATTTAAACCTGGGTTTTGCCTCCTCCTACTCTCTGTTTAGCAGCTTACCATATTCTATTTTAATCCTAGCAATTGTTTCTCTTTGCCCATAATCACGCTGAGCTCTTCTCAGGTGTCTCTGATATGTATTTTATTGTGCTGACATCACATAGAGAGCACCCATGCTGGCACCATGTAAACAGACCCATGATGGCACCACATTTGAAGTAGTTGTGCAGGTGCCACAAAAAAAAGCACCCAGTACACTCTGCAAAGTGATTGGTATTAGTGGAGGGCATCCAGCTGTAGAAACCATACCAAAACAGGCAATTGGAGTCTGATGCAGCTCTGCAGCTAGCCAGCTCCAGTCAAACCATCCAACCCATGCCAGCATAGAAAAAGGGATGTTAAATGATGATGATGGTGATGGTGTTCTTTTGTGGCCTTTGATTATAGAAAAGCATCACCAGCTAGTCATAAGTTTAAGCTTTGTCATTAAAAGGGTTAAGGAAGTAACTGGTTGGGCTATATATGCATATACACCTACCAGTTTTCTAAAGCTAGCTACCTAACCAAGAGTCAATGCGAGAGAAGGGGGAGAGAAACGGAGGAGGAAGTGTGTGTGTGTGCATAACAAATAACGGAAATCGTTAAGCTAAATTTACGCCAGCAACACCTCAAACTGCTACTTTAGAAAACTGGAAGTGTGCCTACCTGCATACCTGAGAAAAGAAAAACAGTTTGTTACAGGCAGGTAAAGAGAAGTAGTTAAAAGGTATTCCTTGCTTATATTTATTTATTTATTTTTGCTACAATGTTTACAGATATTTTGTTCTGTTTATATTTGTTTATTGTTTGCTCTTTCTTATTTATCCAGGTCAATATTGATCAAGTAAACTTATAATCGAAGGCTTTCCAGCTGTGACCACCTCTTTCAGTTATTGATTTATTATTATTATTATTATTTTACATGTTTCACTCATTTGACTGCGGCCATACTGAAGCACCACCTTAAAGGGTTTTTTAAGTCAAAGAAATCAAGCCCAACTTATTCTTTGTAAGCTTAGTACTTACTCTATTGGTCTCTTTTGCTGAACCGCCAAGTTACAGGCGTGTAAACACACCAACATCGGTTGTCAAGCGATGGTGGGACACAACGCAGACACTAAGACACACACACACACACACACTCACACATATAGACATATACATATGACGGGCTTCTTTCAGTTTCCTTCAACCAAATCCACTCACAAGGCTTTGGTCGGCCCGAGGCTATAGTAGAAGACACTTGCTCAAGGTGCCACACAATGGGACTGAACCCAGAACCATATGATTGGGAAGCAAGTTTCTTAACGCACAGCCATAATCATCATCATCATCCTCATCATTATTATTAAGGTATAATGTATCTGCTGGGGTTACACAAAGCACATTTTCCCAGTGTGTCCTACTTGTTCTCATTACCCTTGTAAGATGTCAGGTTGTTATTTGAGAAAGATATTTTAGCGTTATTTCTAGCATAGAGGTTTTTCTATGAAGTTTTCCATGTTAGTGAAACTAGAGGGGGGACGGGGAGCAGAGAAATCTTGGAAGACTAATATGGATATACGCACATATGTGCGCGCACACACACGAATACCATAGCAACTACTGGCAATCTAACTTGCTAAAGTACAAGTGCAACTTGCTAATGTTGGTCAGAGAAGCTACCCTACTATTACTGAGATGTAATCTCTTCCAAAAACACATGCTCACATATATGTTTGTATGAGTATGTATGTGTGTGTGCGTGTGTGTGTGTACACACACACAAGGTGTATGGTTCTATGGTTCAGTGGTTAGAGTGACGAGCTCACAATCATGAGGTTGTGAGTTCGATTCCTAGATTGAGCTTGAGCAAGACACTTTATTTCACGTTGCTCCAGTTCACTCAGCTGTAGTAATGAGTTATTACATCATTGATGCAAAACTGTGTCAGCCTTTGCCTTTCCCTTGGATAACATTGGTGGCACGGAGAGGTGAGGCTGGTATGCATGGGCGACTGCTGGTCTTCCATAAACAACCTTGTCTGGGTCTTGTGCCTCGGAAGGGAACTTTCTAGGTGCAATCCCATGGTCATTCATTACCGAAGTGGGGTCTTTACCTTACCTACATACATATTATGATTGACCGTTGACTGAACACTATTCAATTTTTTTTCTCCGTGTTTTTCTCCTTGTCTCCGTATTCTTTCTGTTGAAGAGCGTAGCTCGAAACGTCAAAGACTTTCCGTATTCCCGAGCGTCATACTAATATATACTTTTGTTATTTACACCACCTGTCCTCGTCTGTTGTTATTTTTTGTATATTCTCCTACATACATTATATATATATATAATGTACACACACAGGCACACACACACACACACACACACTCATTCACTTACACAAACACACAAATCACACCAACAAGATACATTACCGATGGCAGTAGCTTATTACTTCCTCTGAGGTTGTTGTAATTTTAATTTATTTACTACCAAACTAATTAACACTACTAGAAGACCTCAAAATGCTGATGCATAGTGCATAACGGTTGTTTTAGTACGGTTTCTTGATGTCAAATAGGAGATGGCAGTTTAATCTCTCTTCAAAAAGGATGTCTGTCTATTCTTGGTGAATTCTCTTAGAATGTTCCAGCACTTATTCCCAACAGTTGCAGAAATTAAATTAATTGTACAGTCAAAAATACAAAGCATAGAAACAGCTCATGTTTGTGTATATATATATATATATATATATATATATATACACATGCAGTCAAGTATGAGATGTTTTGGCACAGCTGGTTTGGTGCGGCCTATTTGGCATTACTGAGTTGATGCTGACTTATTTGACATCCCTCATTTTACTATTACACATCTGTCTGTCTGTCTGTCTCTCTCTCTGTTTAAGTGCGTGAGCATATTTCTTACTTTTGGCCCTGGAAACAAGCATATGCACATCATTATCATCATCGTTTAACGTCCATCTTCCATGCTGGCATGGGTTGGACAATTTTTTTTTTACAGGAGCTGGCAAACCAGAGGACTGCACCAAGTTCCACTGCTTGTTTTGGCATGGTTTCTGCAACAGGATGCCCCTAATGCCAACCACTTTACAGAGTGAACTGGGAGATTTTTATGTGGCATCAGCCCATAAAGATAGAAAGAGACAAAGAGATAGGGAGGAGAGAGAAAGAGAGGGAGAGAGAGAGTGATGGAAAGCAGGGGAGAGTGAGAGAGAAAGAGGCATTATAATTTATTAATTGAACATGACTGACATAAACACTTTCCCTCTCCTCATACGCATAGAGAGATATAGACTCACACACATAAACAGAGAGAGAGAGGGGGGGAGATAGAGAGGGAGAGAGAGATAGAGAGGGAGATAGAGAGAAAGAGAGAAAGAGAGAGAGAGAGAGAGAGATTAAAACTTACTAACTGAATACAACTGGTATAAAGACTTGCCACTTCTCAGACACATAAAGTATGAGAGAAAGAAAAAGAGATGGAGAGAGAGAGAGGAGGAGGAAGAGGGAGAGAGATGGAGAGAGGGGGAGAGAGGTAGAATAAGAGAAACTGCGAAACGTCTGGTGTTAAAAAAGTCAGTATTGGATCGGTGACGCTAAAACAGCTATGCCAAAATATCTCATACGCTTGAATTACACCTCTGCCACATTATGGCCAACCTGGGGTTAAACAGCAGCAGCAGCAACAACTGTTAATTTCTCACTTTCAACTTTTACTCTAATACAATGTAAACATAGAAATCACAGAAGCTATTTTCTTTACTGCAATAACAACAGTCAGTGCGCTTTACTTATTGTGTTTATTTATACACACTCTCTGTTTTGTGCTTGTGTAATTAATGAGATCATGCGCCAGTAAAGGCTTCACTTGGATGACCTCTCATGCAGAGGTCATCCAAATGAGTTATGAGCCAACTTAATGAAACAAACTTTTATGTGATTACCTCGTCTGCTAGAAATCTCTGCGCTACCTTAAAAATGAAGAAGAAATACATTTTGGATAATATAAGTTTGTGACTAAATCCTCAGTTACTCTCATCTTCTTTCTGTAATGTAGGTCGCCAAGCAGCTCCTCCATAGCAAGAAATATGTTCTGTTCTGGCGCCTTCTCTGAGACTTAACCCTTTTGATACCAACCTGGCTGAAACCAGCTCTGGCTCTGAGTACAAATGTCTTGTTTTCATAAGTTCTGAATTAAAATCTTCCACCAAACCTTAATCACAATTTATGTTCCTAACACTAGCTTAATGATAACTAAGTTATTTTACTAAATTCTTTGTTATATTTAAAGTGATTGAAAGAAAAACATAGCATCTAAAAATAAATACAGTAACGAAAGGGTTAAACCTTATGTCTTCGTTCCCTAGCAAGGAGCTGCCTCCTGCTTCTCCGCTGTAGCCCTCAGTCAAAGGGGATCTTAGTTTCGCAAGCTGTATGGTAAACTCACTAGTGCTGGTAGCAAGGAGAAAAAGCATCTACGAACACACTGTAAAATGGTTGGCATTTGGAGATACATCGATCCATAGAAACCATGCCAAAGCAGACACTGCAGTACAATGTAGTCTTTGGACTGATCTAACCTTGTTCACAATCTAATGCATGCCAGCATGGGATATGGACAATAAAAGATGGTGAGGATGATGATGATGATGATGATGATGATGATGATGATGATGATGATGATGATGATGATGATGACCTATTTAAATGCAAAGAGCAAAAGAATTTATTTAATTTTTGTTTTGTTTTGTTTTAAATGACTTTATAGGTCTTGAAACATAGGCTTGCTGGATCAAGGCTCACCAAAAAAACAATGGCACTGCTAATAATTACTGGTAAGCTGCAAATTAAAAGAGTAACTATTCCATGAGTAAGTATATAAAAAAAAAAAACCTGTAAATGTCTGCATACACATACTTCATCACCGAATTTGAAGAATTCACTAGAAAAATGTCTGCGAGATAACTTGTTCATTTGGCATTTATCAGGAAACTGTTTTAAGGTGGCACCATACCAACAAAACCATGTATTTGTTTTTTAGCTCCAAGACAACCCAGATTGTGCAAACACGTGATTAAAACATCCTGTGACCATCTCATAAAATGTTTTGTTTTTTTTTTGGTTTTTCTAAGCATTATATACCATGGACAACATTATTCAATGTGACCTTTGTTTTGTTTTTCTTTTACCGTTTAGTTTTAACTCTTTTTACTGTGAAATTAAATTTCATGGTTATTCCAGGAATGATGTTATTTATCAACAGAAAACAATAGAATTAGCAGTTTCTGCATGTCACGTTGCTTCAATAAACTTTATGTTATCTCAACAAAAAAAACAAAACAAGTTTCAAACTTGATGTTCCTCAAACAAAAGATAGATTGGTCTAGAAAACTGCTTCCTGCAGTTAAGGGTTAATTTTACTTGTTTCAGTCATTTGACTGTGGCCATGCTGGAGCAACACCTTGAAGGGTTTTAGTTGAACAAATCAACCTACCAGGACTTATATATTTAGGCGATGAGCTGGCAGAAATGTTAGCATGCCGGGCGAAATGCTTAGCAGTATTTTGTCTGCCGCTACGTTCTGAGTTCAAATTCCACCGAGGTCAACTTTGCCTTTCATCCTTTCGGGATCAATAAATTAAGTACCAGTTACACACTAGGGTCGATATAATTGACTTAATCGATTTGTCTGTCCTTGTTTGTCCCCTCTGAGTGTAGCCCCTTGTGGGCAGTAAAGAAATAAGGACATATATACTTTTTTTAAGCCTAGTACTTATTCTATTGGTCTTTTTTGCTGAACCACTTAGTTACAAGGATGTAAACACACCAACACCAATCGTCAAGCAGTAATGGGGGACAAACACAGACACAAGGGCACACACACACACACACACATAATGGGTTTCTTTCAATTTCCGTCTACCAAAATCCACTCACAAGGCTTTGGCCGACCCAAGGCTATAGTAGAAGACACTTCGTCAAGGTACCACATAGTAGGACTGAACCCGGAACCCTGTGGTCAGAAAGCAAGCTTCTTACCACACAGCTGCAGCTGTGCCTATATCTATCTAATTTTTGCAGTAAACAAGTTAAAACAATAGGGTGAGATTTGAAACAGAATTGGAGGAACAGCAGATGAAATCTAAAAGGGAAAAGTTGTCATTTAGCCCCAGGTCAAACCTGCTCAAGCAGACTTCTTATGACCAAAGGCACTCTAACTGTGACCATCTCATCTGGGTTTTTTTCTATTTTCACTGGGTAGTCTTTGACTAGCAATGTCTCGATCATTAACTTTATATAACTTTGCCAGCAACAATCAATGCTATCACTTCTACTACCACCACTACTTTACAACCTACATCATCATCATCTCTAGTACCACTGTTACTCCTCCTACTACTAGTAACACTACCTAATACAACTACCAACAACTACAACTATCGTTATAACCATAAAATCATTACACACAATCCCTCCACCACCACCACCACCATCACCGCTGACACAACAATTATCATACAAACATCATCATCATGATAAAACTACAGCTGCTACCACAACACAACCACAACAATAACCACCACTACCACAACAACAACAATCAGTTATCACCACACAGAGATTGCCACCACCACCACCATCACTACCACCACCACCACCACCA
Organism: Octopus bimaculoides; assembly: GCF_001194135.2. Lineage (NCBI taxonomy): Eukaryota > Metazoa > Mollusca > Cephalopoda > Octopoda > Octopodidae > Octopus > Octopus bimaculoides. Next base: position 61,560,905 of record NC_068991.1, read on the forward strand.
CCACCAATACCACTACCAATATAATTACACAACGATAATCACCCCCACCACCACCACAACCATCCCCCTCAATACCAACATCACCGCCCTCATCCCCATACAACAACCCCCACTATCACCACACTACTCTCACCTCCACCCCATTCTCACCATGCTATCCCTCCTATGGCCACCCCTCTCCAAGAGCCATCCATCTACACATAATGCATCAGACTGTTTTTGTTGCAGCAGCAGCAGCAGTAGTAGTAGTAGTAGCAGTAGTAGTAGTAGTAGTAGTAGTAGTAGTAGTAGTAGTAGTAGTGGAAGTAGCTATGATGGTGGTAAGTAGTAGTAGTAGTAGTAGAGGTGATTGTGGTGGTGGTAGTAGCGTTGGCGGTGGTGATGTCAATAATAGTAGTAGTAGTGGTGGTGGTAATGGTGATGGTGGTGAGTAGTAGTACATCTCA
>NC_068991.1:61561701-61563956 GCF_001194135.2 Octopus bimaculoides
CATCGTTACCAACATTACCACCACCATCATCAACACAACCACTAACACCACTGCCACCAATACCAGTAGTGACAGTTCAAGAAATATTCCTCTTAAAAAATTATGGCCGGGCAAGTTGTCTTCCTTCGCTTGATAGCTAAGTTTTCCAATTTTGAAGCAAAAATTTCCCGAAAATGTGGACAATTCCCCACAGCTTCCATCCTGGAGTTCAGGTAGCCTCCTGGCTCATGTGAGTTCATAAGGATTATATATATATCAACATTCTTTGCAAAGAACAGTTATCATTTAGAGAAACTGAAGATATGTCTAGTTCACGCTAGATATGAAACCACTAGTTTTTTTTTTTTACTCTACACATACAAAAATAAACAACTGCTCTATATTTTATAGGCTATGCTCTTCTCCTGATTTATGATCTTATAATGAAGATATATATATATATGCATAAACATACATATGTGTGTGTGCATGCGTGCATGCATGTATATGTGTCTGCCCATGTGCTTCTGTGAGTTCATATTCCCTTGCTTTGGCTGGTTTGTAAACAAAGACTTCCTAACAATGAGATTTGCTAGTAGTCCACCACAGAAGCATGTTCAAGTTTCTTCACATGTCTTCACTTGTTGCACTAACTTTATAAACAAAGGACTAATTCAAACAAGATCCTTCATTTCCAGTTTTCCCCATAAAAAACATGTCCAGGCTGTCATTCAACAGACTGGGGGATTACTACTCACCTTGAAATCAAGAGGTGTTGTTGGTAAAACATGAAGGACAACCAATCGTAAGAGCTATGTTTAAATGGACTTTCATTTTACCTATGTATGAGGGGGTACCCAAAAGAAACCAGAATTTTGCAATATTATTTTATTCACTTGGTTTTACATGTTTACACTTTTACCGCCTTCAAAGTTTTCTCCATTTGAAGCAATGCATCAGCCCAGATGCGTTTACTAAAGTTCAAAGCAGTTCTAGAACTCTTGTGAAGTGATACCTTTTAACACCGCTATCATTTTTTCTTCACCTCTTCCACATCTGCAAATTCTGTAGCACCAGCTTTTGTCGCCAGTAATGACCTTCACAGAAAGATCCAGAATAACCTCCAACTAGTCTTTCACTTTGTGACATGCATTCAGTCGTGACTGCTTTTGATTTTCCATGAGCAAGCGAGGCACAACTTTTGTTGCAGTTCTTTTTGTTCTCAATTCCTTGCTCAAAATTTGTTGGCAAGAGCTCCAGGATACACTAGTTTGTCAATTGTTTGGTATTAGTCCTCCAAGATCAGTTCATGAATTTTCATGATGTTTTCATTTGTTCGGGAGGTTAACAGTTGCCCTGAATGAGGTTGGACCTCAAGTGACAAGTGACCATTCCTAAACCATGACAAACACTCATAAACTTGCGTTTTGCTCATGACACAGCATCCTTGTAAGCTGTTTGAAGCATGACAACTGTTTTAGCCGCTATCTTCCCCAGCAGAAAACAGAATTTCACAGAAGTACACTGTTCTTTCATTTCAGTCATTGCAAAAATCAATGAACATGGGAGAAGCACTGCAAAGCAAAGATGCACCATGTGACAGTGTGACTTAACTGAAAGTGACCGGTCAGCAGACTGATGCCTGATGGTCGCATCAAGTGGCAGAAACCTTAACTACAACATGCTTGTCCCACAGAAAACGTTTCCGGTTACTTTTGGGTACTTCCTTGTATTCATGGAAAAACAGACATTAAAACAATGACGACAATGATGATGACAAGGGGTCCCCAACCTTTTAAATATTCAGGACAGATCCAAAGTTTGGATTTTTTTAGGGGGCCACACCAAGCAAAGTAAAACACAAGTTAATTAAAGAAAAAAAGGGAGGGGGTGCTTCTAGAAGGATGTTTGAAGGCCATATTTGGCCCTGACAACCACAACTGAAAACTGCTGATCTATAGTCATTGAAACTGAGTGATGGTCTCTATTAGCCATTTATTTGAGTTAACCAGCCCTGTGGCTTGAGTCTAACTCATACAGAGATCACTGACCAAAAGACAGGGAAAGCAGGATGCAATTGTGTACTCAACAACTATGAAGACGACAACAACGATCATGGTTTTAATTGCTATTTCTCACACCAAGCTATCACAGATATTTCTAGAACAAGCCATGATTATACACCACCACCGCAACTACAAATAGCAACCAATCCACTACTCCACCATTACTACTACTATCACCACCACCACCACCACCACCACCACCACCACCAC
>NC_068991.1:61564490-61566925 GCF_001194135.2 Octopus bimaculoides
CCTCATTACACCCATTACCACATTCAAGGAAGGAGCCACCACAAGCTGAACAGGCTCGCTAAAAATAGCAGTCAAATTTCACTCGAATCATACTACCGTCTTTAAAAAGATCAAAGGTGTGGCTGGCCCTTTTCCACCATTGATCAATGTTACATTATCATGGAGACAAGTAGTTTAACCACCTCAGATGTTCCGGGGCTGTTTCCAGAAACAAGTGCCCACCCCCGAGTATGCTTACCACCTTTTTACTGATGAATTAGAGTGGAATAAAGTGTCAATGGCATGGATTTGTCTAACCGCTTAGCATTCAAATCAGTTTTATGTTAAAACTGGCCAGATCTGGACTCTCGCACCTATCATACAATGTCTTTTTAAAACTAAGCATTTGCATCACGAAAATGTCTTAGCTACAAGATAATGTATGATTAATTTTTAAAAAATGTGAATAAATAAGCTTTACATTTGACAAAATCATCATCATCATCTTCATCACTTAATGTCCGCTTTCCATGCTAGCATGGGTTGGACGATTTGACTGAGGAGTGGTGAACCGGATGGCTGCACCAGGCTCCAATCTAATCTGGCAGAGTTTCTACAGCTGGATGCCCTTCCTAACGCCAACCACTCCGAGAGTGTAGTGAGTGCTTTTACGTGCCAACGGCATGAGGGCCAGTCAGGCGGTACTGGCAACGGCCACGCTCAAGTGAATACTAAAGGCTTAAGGTGGACCTTGACTTGCCAGGAAGTGACCCACACACTTGGTTTCCTGACTTTTCTCTGTGGCACATGTAGAATAAGACATGCAGGATCCAGTATTGAAACTGCAAGGGGTGGCACCTTCTGTAACATGTCATGTGTAGCCCTCTTCATCTGCTGGTTTAGGCATTGGATCTGTTATAACCATTGGCTTGTTCCACTGTTGAGATCTTCGGCGACTGGTCATGCTTAGTCTGGGCCCTCGTCCTCAACCTGGCTATCAAGGGTAGCCCTACCAGGATCCCCCCTCTGATGGTCACTCGTTGTTGTTGTTGTGGAGGGGCTTGTGTGAACCAACGACTCTGACAGCAATGTCAACAGGAGTTTTAAACTCATGGATACAGCAAGACAAGTCAGATAATTGGTTAAGTATAACTGTGGATATCTGCCTTAGGGTCCCCCCACCTCTAGATTTTCTGTAGGGGTTTAACCCCTTAGCTCTTTTTAACTGCTTGATAACTTACCCCACAAAACAGCAGGGATTTATCATTATAGTGGGCATGGTTTGTGTAAAGTCAGTCCTACTTTCTCATCTTTCAAACTTGTATTAGTCTGGAGCAACAAGTACTGCGATACCAGTAATTATTAAGATGCAAGATTTATATGGAGTTACCTTCTCTTAGATGAGCAGCTAAAGAGCCGAAGGGCTTCGTCTACCCAGGCTTCATTGGCGCATCTGTGACTGACCTTCTTCTTCCAGAAACTATAGCCATGGGCTGACCAAAGCCTTGTGAGTGTATTTGGTAGACAGAAACTGGAAGAAGTCTGTTTTATATATATATATATATATACACATACATACACACAGAGTGCGGTGAATAAATTGTTGTCTAAAATACGCAAAAATGAAAATAACACTGACATCCCATTTTAACAGATATATTTACCTAAATTACATAAAAATATCTTGAAATACTAAAGAATAAATTTATTCAATAAAATCACCATTGGCTTCAACAACAGTCTCCAGACGACTTCAGAATCTCCTGCAGCTCTTCTGGATGGTCTCCTTGTTTAAGTTGGTGAATGCTGCCATAATTCTTGCTTTCAGTTCATCTATGGTGTTACAAGGAGATTTGTTTGTTTCTTGTGCAACTGCATTCCACACATGATAATCAAAGGATTGCAGTCTGGGGAGTTAGGTGGTCAGATGCTAGGGATTATGTGGTTGTAGAACTTATGTGGCATGGAGAAGAGTCCTGTTGCCAGATATAGGGTTTCCGAGCAGCCACTTTCTTAACCCAGGGAAGCATCACCTCCTCCATGCACTTGATGTAGGCCTCTGTTGCATCTGAGACCATGTGGGAAGATGAATGGAGGCATAACGTCGCTATCACTCGTGATCACTTCAAACACCACGATGTTGACTGGATGCTTGATTTTTATCATTCTTGGTAAATGTCCTCCGACTGACACCCTAACACTCAGAAATGTTTCTATTGGAGCTTCCGGTGCAAATGTCAAGCAGTACAGCATGTCATTTCCAAATTTCTGGCAGAGAGAATTGCACCATGGTGCTGTTTTTCTTACAGACAGTGCCCAACTGAACCTACTATACTGTGTAGTCGACAAAATCAAAAACAAACAATGTGCATGCACGAAAATAAAAATATAAAATGGAGGCAATTTACCCATCACACCCTATATATATATATTTATATACACACACACACATATAC
>NC_068991.1:61567009-61567984 GCF_001194135.2 Octopus bimaculoides
TATATATATATGCATATATGTATATATTCATGAGTGTCTTTATTTCTGTGTTTGTCCCCACCACCATTGCTTGACAACCAATGTTAGTGTATTTATGTTGCTGTAAACTAATAGTTTGGCAAAGGAAACCAATAGAATAAGTGCTAGGCTTACAAAGAATAAGTCCTGGGGTCAATTTCTTCAACTAAAACAACCTTTAAGTTGGTGCTCCAGCATGGCCGCAGTCAAATGACTGAAAATCTCCCCTGTACTACAACCATCACACACTTTTACACTCACTATCACAGGCATCATACCACTAAACTACAGCCACAACCACAATCACCACATAGTACTTACTACAATCTCAGCTATCATACCACTATCACACTATACCACCGCAATCACCACTACCACCACCACCACCACCACCATCATCATAACCACCACTACGACTATCACCACCACCACCACCAAAGCCACATTACTACTACAACTAAAGCCATTATGCCAATGTGACCACCTCTACAACCATCAACACCACCACCATCACACACATAGCCCTCAGACTACTACAACCACCACCACAACATACCACTCAACCCATTTCACCACCACAACCACCACCACCATATGCCATTCAAGAATTATGGCGGATATTATTTGACATTTGACCCAAGGTGATTTTCTAGAGACTCAGCCCCTCTCTCTTCACACAAATGAGTCAACACACACACACACACATTACACATCACACACACACACACACATTACACACCACACACACACATACACACACACACACAAATACATTACACACCACACACTGAGAAATACATTACACACCACACACTACACATACACTACACGACATGTGCACAAACTACACCACACACACACACACACACACACTTTCTCAAGCAAAAGACAAATACATTTCCAGACACCACCACCATCAAAGATAAATATACACAAAGTCACACACACACACACACA
>NC_068991.1:61568220-61570095 GCF_001194135.2 Octopus bimaculoides
CGATATAGACAAGACAAACTCGCCATTAATAAATTACATTTTACTCAAGAAGGGGACAGATGATGATTATGAAAAAGCAACCCCCTCCTCTATTATTTATCTATTTCTCTGTCCATCTATCTCTCTGTCCATCTATCTCTCTGTCTATCTATCTATCTATCTATCTATCTATCTATCTATCTATCTACCTACCTAACTGTATGTCTGTCTGTCCATCCGTCCATCCATCCATCTAACTATCTGTCAATCTATCTATCTATCTATCTATCCATCCATCCATCCATCTATCTATCTATCTATTTTTTTTCTCTCGATCCCTTTTGATCGAACTCCCCCCTTTTTTCCTTCCTACGATCCCTTTTGATCGACACCCCCCCTACTTTTTTCCTTCCCTTCCCCCTCCCAAAAAGAAAAGCTCTACATTGTATTTGTCCCATCTTTGTTGAGCCCTGTGTGGCTAATAAAAGAAATGTATCTATCTATCTATCTATCTAACTGTCTATCTATCTATCTATCTATCTATCTACCTATCTATCTATCTATCTATGTTCTCAGTGACAATAAACAGAATTTAAGATCAATATACTAACAACAACAACAGCAACAACAATGTGTCTGTCATTGCAAGGGTGGGATGAGGTGTGATGGGGGGAGGACAATGAGAAAAAAACCACACATGATACACAAAGGACTGCCATATGGTCACTCAACAAGTTAAAAATAACAACCAGACATGAGATGATTGAGGAAAACTGTGTGGATGCTGATGATTTGGCTCAGTTGACTGCACATTCGACCCATTTTGCTGACAGTATTTTTTAGCACTAGAGACAGACAGACACACACACACACACATAACAGGCACCTTAATTGAACTGGTGATTATGAACATTACAGTAGTCTGGAGCCATGTAAAAAGCACCCTGTCCACTCTGTAAAGCGGTTGGTATTAGGAAGGGCATCCAGCCATAGAAACTAAGCCAAAGAAAGCAACAGTGCTTGGCATAGTCCTCTGACTTGGCACCTTCTGTAAAACTGTCCAACCCATGCCAGCATGGAAAACAGACATTAAATGAGTATACATACATACATACACACACATATATACATATATAAAATACCAATTGGCTGGGTTCAGTCCCACTGCGTGGCACTTTGGGCAAGTGTCTTCTACTATAGCCTTGGGCCGACCAAAGCCTTGTGAGTGGATTTGGTAGAGACGGAAACTGAAAGAAGCCTGTCGTATATATGTATATGCATATATATGTGTGTGTGTGTGTTTGTCCCTCCCACCATCGCTTGACAACCGATGCTGGTGTGTTTACGTCCCCGTCACTTAGCGGTTCGGCAAAAGAGACCGATAGAATAAGCACTAGGCTTACAAAGAATAAGTCCTGGAGTCGGTGTGTTCGATTAAAAGGCGGTGCTCCAGCATGGCCGCAGTCAAATGACTGAAACAAGTAAAAAGAGAGTAAAAGAATACATACAACAAAAGGCACACAGAGCTGTGCTCAATGGTGCACTGAAAGCAAACACTACGAGCATTATTACTGGAACACTAACTCATGATCTAACAACTACAAGAACAACAACAACAACGATAATAATAATAATAATAATAATAATAATAATAATAATAATAATAATAATAATAATTGTTCCTTTGTTGTAGTGTTTATAATTTAATAAAAAAGAATATAATAGTAGTAATGCTGACGGCATCAAAAGTCTCTATTTAATGTCCATTCTCTTTCCGCTGGCATTAGGTTAAAATGGATTGCTTCAATCCAATGTTAGCTTTCTCTCCTCTTCATTTACATCACATTCCAGTTCACACTATTCAATGCTTTGTGTGTGTGTGTGTGTGTGTGTGTG
>NC_068991.1:61570105-61576224 GCF_001194135.2 Octopus bimaculoides
AGACAGAGAGAGAGACAGAGAGAAAGAGGAGAAAAGAGAGGGAGAGAAAGAGGAGAAAAGAGAGGGAGAGAAAGAGGAGAAAAGAGAGGGAGAGAGAGAGCATGTGTCTGCTTTTGTTTGGTTTATTTGCTTCTTTTCTCAATTTTTTTTATTCTTTTATGTATTTTTGATTGTTTTTTTTTATTATTATTTTTATTATTATTATTATTTTTTTAATTATTATTTTCCATCTCTATTCTTCTACAGCTATTCGTCATGATCGATTCAGTCACCATCACCGTTATCACCATCACCATCATCATCATCATCATCACCACCACTACCATGATTTCAGTCCACTTCATCATAAACATCAGCAGCAGCAACAGTAGCAGCACAAACAACGACCACCACCACCAACAACAACAACGACGACAATGACAATACTAGCACCACCACACCACAACTATGACCATCACCAACACCACCGCCGCCACCGCCATTATCATGACTAACATTTTACTTTCTTTCGCTATGTCTGCTGGCCATTTTGTCAATCAAATAATCGACAATAACATATACATACACACACACACACACACACACACATATATATATATATATATATATATATATATATACACATACACACATACATATATATATATATATATATACACACACATACATATATATATATGTATATATATATATATACTCACACGCACATACATATGCATATATATACAGACTCACTCATATACATACACCCCCCCACCACCACCACACACACGAAATATTCTTTTCTACTCTAGGTCCGAAATTTTTTTTGGGGGGGCAGTCGGTTAGATCGACCCAGTACGCAGCTGGTACTTAATTTATCGACCCCGATGATGAAAGGCAAAGTCAACCTCGGTGGAATTTGAACTCAGACTGTAAAGACAGACGACACACACATGCACGAAATATTGTTAAAGAAACGCAAAAGGTCCCCGAATACACAAGGGGTGTTTTTAAGGGCCGGCGTCTTGCTAAGCTCTTGTCACATGGTGATAAGGACTCAATGAAAAATTCTTTCCTCTTCAGGACAAAAAGCCAACCAATCTGGAGATTGATTTCTAATGTTGTCACAAGACCTACTCCATATGATAGATTGAATCTATGCCCCAGCATATGACAGGTACTGGCTGTTTGGTTGCATGGTTTTTTAAAAATTAATTTTTGTACATCTGCAAGATCATCTTCATCCATATCAATACCATCACCATCACCATCATTATCAGCAGCAGCATTAACAACATCGACAGACATCATCTCAGCCTCCATCAGCATTATCAACAATGGCACCCACATCACATCATCATCATCATCGAATCATCATCACTGTCTCACATCAACCACCAGTGCCACTTCCAACACCACCGCCATCATCATCATCATCATCATCATTGTTATCAATCACCATCATCATCATAGTCTCTAACATCAATCATCATCGCCATCATCTCTGACACTCTCATCATTACCACCACCACCACCGCCACCATCAGCCAAATCAATCATCATTATCATCATCATCATCAGCATCATTACCGCTGCCACCATCACCACCACCATCATCACCATCGTTATCATCATCATCATTACTAAGCAGTGAATTGGGAAAAATATATAAACCTGGGAGAAAATGCCTTGTAGTGTTTTTTTCTGCCTGTTTGTGCTCAGAATTTGAATCCCATCAAAGTCACCTTTGACCTCCCTTCTTCAGGATTGATTAAAAATACTGATCAAATAGTAGCATTGATTTCATTGTCTGACCCTCCCTAAACAAGATGTCTGACCTTGTGCTTAAACTTAAAAAATGCCTTTCGTCTTTTCAGGGATCAATAAAATAATAGAGAATCAATCAAATTAATACTGGGGTCAGCGTAATAGACTTGCTCCCACTCTTCAAAATTGAATTGCTGGCCTTGTGCCTATAGTGTAAAAGATGATGATTATTATTATCATTATTATTTTTAATATTATTATTATTATTATCATTATTATTTTTAATATTATTATTATTATTATTAGTTTTAATATTATTATTATTATTATCATTGTTAGTTTTAATATTATTATTATTATTATTATCATTATTAGTTTTAATATTATTATTATTATCATTATTATTTTTAATATTATTATTATTATTATCATTATTATTTTTAATATTATTATTATTATTATCATTATTATTTTTAATATTATTATTATTATTATCATTATTATTATTATTATTATTTTTTTTTTTTTATTATTATGGCAGTGAACTGGCAGAAACGTTAGCAAGCCAGGCAAAATGCTTAGTGGTATTTCGTCTGCCGCTATGTTCTGAGTTCAAATTCCGCCGAGGTTGCCTTTGCCTTTCATCATTTTGGGGTCAATGAATTAAGTACCAGTTATGCACTGGGGTCGATGTAATCAGCTATTCCCTCTCCGAGATTTCAGGCCTTGTGCCTATGATAGAAAGGATTATTATTATTACTTAAAGCGGTGAGCTGGTAGAATCGTTAGCACACTGAGCAAAATGCAAAACAGTATTTCATTTATTTTTACGTTCTGAGTTCAAATTCCACCAAGGTCGACTTTGCCATTTTTCATCTTTTCGGGCTTGATAGAATAAGTACCAGTTGAACACTGGGGTTGCCATAATCAACTAGTCCCCTCCCCAAAAATGTCAAACTTTGTGCCTCTAGTAGAAAGGATTATCCTTATCATGATTATTATTATCATTATTATTATTATCATTATCATTATCATTATTATTATCATTATCATTATTATTATTATTATTATTATTAAGCAGACAGGCGTTTGGTAGAGCAGCAAAAGTGGTGAATATAATAGCATATGCAGTACGACAGAGACTGTAGTTGTTATCCTAGTGAAAGGTTTTACAGAGAGAGAGAGAGAGAGAGAGAGAGAGGGGGGACAGAGGGAAAGGAAAATCAGAGACTAGAACAAGACAGAACAGACAGTTCATAAAAGGAAGTAATGTGAACAACATTAGCATTGCAAGAGGAGGGTGAGAAAGAGAGAGAGAGAGAGAGAGAGAGAGAGAGATTGAAAAAGAAACTGAGAGAGAGTGAGGGAATGAAAGTGAGAGAGTCGGCACATTATGTAGTGCAAAGAAAATCAAAAGTCAATAACCTTCCTCTCTCCCCCACCCTCAATCTACCATCTCCTCTTACTGCTCCCCTGCCGCCCCCACCTCGTCCTTCTCTCAGTGCTTAGGAAAGCTAATTACGCATTCATGCGACTATACCCCCTTTTCTCTTTCATTCCACGCTGCACCCTGAAGCATTGCAAAGCTACTCTGGGTGTTCCACCCTGGGCATGTATGGCAGATGGATGTGATGGAAGGAGAAAAAAAAATGATAGAGAGGAGGAGGAGGAGGAGGGGGAGGAGAGGGTAAGCAGAAAAAAACTCCCTCTACTATAAATAGCAAGGGGAGTCGAGAAACAAGCACAAATTTCAATATTAAACAACAACAACAACAACAAAAAACCCTGCAATGTGAATGGCAGGAACAACACCAACAACAAATGCAAACTCCATATGGTTATCATATTCAATATCCATCCTCCATCACAAACCTACACATTCTCCTCTCTCTCTCTAAATTACGACATATATTGAGGCCACTGTATCTGCAGACACATGTACTCATGCGCACATGTGTGCCCCACTACTCTAACCAACGTAGGCATCAGCGAAGCATTTGATGGAGTCAAGTGCTTCAAGAAATGTACCAAACATTTCCTTAATAAATAACACAAAACATCGGCTAATGAATTACCTCTTACAAATTTTCAACTCTATATTTAAGCTTATGCCATAAATATATCAAAAGCATGCATAATTTCTAATTTCTTCAATGGTATCCCACAAGAACATGCGTTTCCATCAACCTTTTTCAAGCTATAATTACAAGACCTTCTCCTTCTCAGCACCTCTGCAAAACACAGACACACATAGACACACACACACACATACCCGCATAACATAATGTTATGCAAATAACATTATGTTTATATTTACGCCACCCCCCACTACCATTCTTCAGACACGCAGCTGCAGGCACAGCTACACCAATGCTTTCAACAATCTCATAGAAACTTGGTTCCAAAAAAAACCCAGCAGTCTTGAAAATAGCACCGACCGAATCCTCCATCTTGCTTCACACCAGCAGCTTGAAAAGAGCATCGAATACAACAGGCCATTAATGCACTGAATAACATATTCGTAGCCCTACCTCCACAGACATGCACACACAAACACACAGATGCGTGTGTACACACATGTGCATGCATACACTCATGCATGCACACACACATTGATGTGCACACAAGTGCACATGCACACACACACACACACACAAGCACACACATACACATGCACACACACACACACACACACAAGAATGATAAACAAGACAAAAATACAAGGAGATATTACTTAAACAGTTTGGTGACATTCACACCACACACACACACACACACACACAGAAGATGTATTAATTAAGTAAAACAATGCACAAACCTATTATTCTCAGCGCTCAAGTACCACCACATTCAGCGACAAACAGAAGCAGCCACGGAGGCACACAAACAATAGAATAGATTGCCACATACGCCCAGACTGGTAGCATATTTTGGGTTGTGCATTTTCAGTGTTTATTTTGATGTGTGATCATCATCATCATCATAAACATCATCACCATTTAATGCCAACTCTTCCTCGCTTGCATGGGTCAGATGGAATGTGTTGAGACAGATTTTTGTTTGGTTGGATGCTGTTCCAGTCACCAAGCCCCCAACTGTTTCCAAGCAAAATATTTTCCCATGGACAGACATGTTTCCCTGTAAGACTGGAAACAGCATCACTTGTATAACAGCGATGCAGATACATAAATACACACACACACACACATACTATGGGCATTCACACACACAAAGGTGGCGAGCTGGCAGAAACGTTAGCACGCCGGGTGAAATGCTTAGCGGTATTTTGCCTGCCGCTACATTCTGAGTTCAAATTCCGCCGAGGTTGACTTTGCCTTTCATCCTTTCGGGGTCAATTAAATAAGTACCAGTTACGCACTGGGGTCGATATAATCGACTTAATCCGTTTGTCTGTCCTTGTTTGTCCCCTCTGTGTGTAGCCCCTTGTGGGCAATAAAGAAATAACACACTATGGGCATTCACACAGTTTCCATCTATCAAATTCACTCACTAAGGCTGCAGAAGAAAATACTTGACCAAGGTGCTGTGCATTGGGTCTGAACCTGAAACCACATGGTAGTAATGCAAGCTTCTCAACCACACAGCCATGCTTGTACCTATAAGATATGGCTTAGAATTTGGTATGATTCTCAGCACTCCAATTCCCTCCCTCTTCCCATGGCGCCTCAATTCACTACACAAGCTGAAGACATGTCTAAGTTCACAGCTTCATCTTTCCACTAAATCAGCTTCCCTCCACATCAACCAGAAGCGTTTCAAATTCATAAAATATAAAATTGACATTGCTGATCACTCCGTACCCACCACTCTCTCATTTTCACTTCTCTAGTTCTTTTCTCTGCTGACTCACGGCTTAAGTCTTGTACACAGTGTTAACATGTAAGTATATGACCAGCCTGTCACATACTCATGTCTACTGGCTGTCCACTTGTTCAACCAACTGTGTGCTTTCTTGTCCATCAATCATTACGAAAAGTAATCTATTTTTCACTCCTAGTTTATTCTGTTCAATGAACTGGTTAGATTTTCTGGAGAAACTCAAGTAAAACAGACACCTGAATCATCAGACATAAATTATTTTATTTAACCATCATATCATGTACTTTTTTTCTTGCTTGATAATACTAACACACACACACACACACAAATAGTTTATAGCAGAGACTCCATCTCAGAATATCTGAAGAAGGAATTGTATTCCGAAATATCATCGGACTATAGATAACTAAATTACAACAGGTATATAGTCCATTTTTTGTATTACAGTGCATTGTTGTACCATTCAAAACTTTATATATATATATATACATATATATATATATATATATATATACGATGGGCTTCTTTCA
>NC_068991.1:61576602-61583842 GCF_001194135.2 Octopus bimaculoides
GATAACCATTGATGTAGACGGTCCCCAATTGGCTCATGCATGTGTGTGCATGTGTGTGTGTGTGTGCATATATCATCGACACCATCATTATTTAATGTCCGTTTTCCATGCTGGCATGGGTTGGACGGTTTGACTGAAAACTGGTAAGCCAGGGAGCTGCACCAGGTTCCAGTCTGATTTGGCAAGGTTTCTACAACTGGATGCCCTTCCTAATTGCCAACCACTCTGAGAGTGTAGTGGGCACTTTTTACATGCCACCGGCACGGATGCCACTGGCCTGACACTGGCATCGGCTACAACTATGGTCTCACTTGGCTTGGCAGGGCTACACAAGAGCAGCATATCATCAGAGGTCTCAATTACCTGTCACTGCCTCCATGAAGCCCAAGGACGAATGGTGCTTTTCACATGCGACCGGCACTGGTGCCGGTCAGACAATGGACTCTACCAATGAAGACAACGTATGAGAGTTCAGCTTTTTGCCGAATGACCAGCACAAACGATTTCTTTATAGTGACCAAATGTTCATGTTGGACATTAGCTCACTCTCTCCATCAAATCAACATTGAACAGGTGCACGGTGTGCCACGTGTCAGGTGTTGAAGTGATCACAGAGCAACATGAAATGAAGTTTCTTGCTCAAGAACATAATGCACCACCCAGTCTAGGAACTGAAACCATGATTGCTAGATTGACAGTGCAACACACTTAATACTTTGCATGTACCACGTCCTTGCATTGTTGTTTTTTCCATGTGTTGCTTCTTTGTTTTTGGATTAACTATATATATGTATATATATATATATATATATATATATATATATATATATATATATATATATATATATATATATATATATACTTGAAGCTGATCTTGTGCATGTGTGTGTGTGTGTGTGTGTGCGTATGTGTGTGTGTGTGCTTGTACTTGTTTATATATATATATATGGGAGACTGTGTGTTTGTGTACATAACTATGACCTCTATTTTGTTGCTGAGTTGTGTAATTTTATGATGTATTTTGGCCTACTTTCCAGGTTGTAAATAAAGGATACACTATCATCATCATCATCATCATCAGTACTATAATCACAACCACCTGCATCGCCATTACCATCATCATCATCATCATCACTACCACCACAACCAATCATAATCGTCGCTCACCACCCCGACCGCAGCCACCATCATATCATCGTCACAATGACGACGACCACCACCACCACAATCATCATCATCATCACCATCATTACCAACATCATCAATACTATTGTGAAGATCACCACTGCTACCACCACCATCACCACCACCATCATTCGTTAACAACTACCACAACCACCACCATCATCTAGACAAGCTAGGCTGTGTTTACGAGGCAGATAGGTCTTTTGTGGTACTACAGCACCATGCTACTATATAGGTATAGTGTCGGATTTCAGTAGTTTAACTGATTAGACAGACACTGCTGCTGCTGCTACTGCTACTACTACTACTACTACTACTACTACTACTACTACTACTACTACTACTCGTACTATTGCTGCTGCTGCTGTTGCAGTTAATGGTTTAACATTTCCAAGACGGCGCCAACAGTGTTTAGGAAGCCTATAGTCAATTTAATCAGGCTTAGCATTTGACGAGAGAAGAGACCACATACATGTAAGCTAAACGAGTGATAATAAACGATGATAACTGGGACGACAACGATGACGATGATGATGATGATGATGATGATGCTGTTGGTGTTGAAGGCGATGATTATAATGATGGTGATGATAATGATGACGATGATGGTGACAGTGCTGATGGTGGTGGTGGTGGTGGTGGTGGTAGTGCTGATGGTGATGTTAATGATGATGAAGGTGAGAATAAACTGACCAATGATTGTTGACCATTATATTGACAACAATGATGGTAACGATGATGATGATGATGATGATGTGATGACGGTTTCCTTGACTGGGCATGATGTCAAGTTCTTTTTGTAACAGGTGGTGGTCATGATGGTGAAAAGGTAGATGTAGTTTAGGGAAATGACCCCCACCCCAGTAAATTGCAGTAATTCGCAGTTCATTATACAATATTTGTTTTCATTTAACCCAAGGTCAGGTCTGGTTTGACCTTTGACATAACATCAAAGACATTCTCACCATGACCAAATTGCCTTTTTTTTTAATAATAATAATCCTTTCTACATTTTAAAATCAATAGAAATATTGATTTCAAATTTTGACGCATGGTCCACAATTTGGGGGAGGAGGCTAGTCAATTACATCGAACCCCAGTGCTCAACTGGGATTTATTTTTTTGTCTCTGAAAGAATGAAAGGCTGAGTTGACCTCGGTGGAATTTGAATTCAGAGCATAAAGACAGACAAAATGCCGCTAAGCATTTTGCCTGGCATGCTAACGATTCTGCCAGAATGCCGCCTGAAAGTATTTGACTAATACTGATTTCAAATGTTGGCACAAAGCCACCAATTTTGGGGGAGGGGGTAAATCAATTACATCTATCCCAGTGGTCAACTGGTACTTATTTTATCAACTCCGAAAAGATGATAGGCTAAATTGACCTCAGCAAAATTTGAACTCAGAACTCTACATTTTGTCGCTCTACGTTTTGTCCAATGTGCTAACATTTCTAATCTTTTCTATTATTAGGCATAAGCCCTGAAATTTTCAGGGGCGGGTGCTAAACGAATAAATTGACCCTGGTGTTCAGCTGGTACTTCTTTAAGCAACCCCGAAAGCATGAAAAGCAAAGTCAACATCAATGGAATTTGAACTCAGAACGCACAGATGGAAAAACTGCCACTAATTGTTTTGTCCAGCATGCTAACAATTCCAATAGCTTGCCACCTTTTACCACATTGTAGCGCAAGGCCAGTAAGTTTCAAGGAGAGGATTAGTCAAATACATCAATCTTATTGCTTATCTGGTACTTATCTTATCAACCCTGAAAGGATGAAAAGCAAAATTGACTTCAGGAGGATTTGAACTCAGAACGTAACGAGCCAGAAAAAATGCCACTAAGCATTTCGTCTGATTCACTAACAATTCTGCCAGCTTCACCATCATTGGACAATCTGACGATGGCTTAGATGGCCAAGAGTTTGAAGTCACTGTCAATACTATTTTTGTTAAAGAAAAATACACGTATATGTTTAAGCATCTAGAGTTATGAAGAAGTCATCTCCAGAGCATTGCCCCGCAACAAACTGGCAAACAAGCAAAACACATAGATTGAGTATGTGTAATCAATAATGTTTATATATATATTCGAATCCTCTATGTGTTAACATGGGTTTCATAACAGCAATGTAAACTCCATATCATCAAGATACGCTTCGCCTGAAGAATAACCTGCAGTGTACACCTCGCTTGGACAATTACCACTTCTGAGGTTCCACTCACTAAGAAGCATGTGTAACCCAGATTTTATCTACTCCATTCCTTAATTTTTGGATATATATATATATATATATATATATATATATATATATATATATATATTCTTTTCTACTTTAAGCATAAGTCCTAAAAGGCTTTTTAGGGTGGGAGGGGACAGTCAATTAGATTAACCCTGGTACACAATTGGTACTTAATTTATCGACCCAAAGGGATGAAAAGCAAAGTCGACCTTGGAGGAATTTGAACTTAGAACATAAAGACAGACAAAATACCTCTAAGCATTTCGCCCGGCGTGCTAATGTTTCTGCCAGCTTGTCTATTTATATATAGTGTTGGAGGGGGTTTTCGTGGACCCCTGATCATCACTTGACAATCCATGTCGGTTTGTTTGAATCTCCGTAACTTTGCAGAGAGAATAAATACCAGACTTTAAAAGAAATAAGCATCGGGGTCGAGCTATTGAACTAAAACCTTCCAAAACTGTGCCCCCACCATGACCACAGTCCTATCACTAAAACAAATAAATGATAAAAAAGATAGAAGATTCAAGTGTAGCCTTACTGTGCGTAATAACAAATGTGTTTATCTTAATTAAATGAATTGAAAGCAATTATGAAGGAAAGTGAAAATATATTCGGTCTGTTAATGGTCATTGCAAATACCAGAATAACAACAGGAAATTGATATCTGCTTTAAAAAGAAAATTGCTATTTTGTGTGATAAATTTAACCTTGGGATACCATCACTGGTCTCTTACTACTAGTTTGTAGTAAATTTATATTCAAAGCTGCCTACGATACATACACGTATATTTATAAGCAGCATCTGTTTTTCTCACTCTGTCTCTTTCTCTCTCTCTAAAAGGTACCCATGCCAGTTACAAGTAAAAGACACCTGTGCCAGTGACATACAGGCGGCACCTGGGCTGCCATTGACATATTATAGGCACCCATACCGGTAACATGTAAAAGGCACTCTTGTAGTGGTTAGTGTTGGAAAGGGCATCCAGCTGTAGAAACTAAGCCAAACCAGACTGGAATCTCGCTTACCAGTTCCAGTCAAACCATCTAACCCATGCCAGCATAGAAAAAAGATGCTAAATGATGATGATAATCATGATATATATATATATATATATCACAGTTTTATATTGTAATCTGTGGAAGGGCTCCAGATTAATTAGTGTCTACAGAGGGATATATAAGAGACAAGTTAAAAATAATGGTCATTTCATATAATTCCTTTACTGGAGCAAATTTGGTTTATAATATATATTCACACACATTCACAAATATCCAGGGACACTCAGAATGTAAACACATGCAAATATAGATACATGCGTATATGAAGTGAGTGGCACCTGTTCCTTCCGCCAGTCAGCACAGCTGTGTATTATGCAATAGAATGTGCAAATCTTTGGCCAGGCTCAAGAGTCATACGAGAGCTTCACATAGCATCATCAGTGACTCATTTCAATGATTCTTTCTAACAATGGCTTTGCTCATGAACAAGAAAGCAGCTACTGTGTGTGTGTGTGTGTGTGTGTGTGTGTGTGTGTCTGTGTCTGTGTGCATGTGTATAAAGTATATACATACATACATACATACAAACAGACATACGTTCATATACAAACATTCATACACAGATAAATACATTAATGCAAAGATATATATATATATATATATATATATATATATATATATACAGTTTATATATACACGCACACACCTATTCAAAGTTGTATGCTACACAGACATACACACACTCAGTTAATGCTATCTATACTCAAACACACATATACATTCACACATGTTTAGACATGCACACGCTGCCTCAACTGTAAGCACACATTAAACGTACATATGCACATAAACACATAGTGACACATGCATACACACACACACACACATGCATACACACACATACATATACATATATACATACATACATATATATACATATATATATATACATACATACACAAAGCCAACAAGATAACAGAAGTATGACTAATTGCAAGGATATATGAAACTGCAGATCAAACATAAACAAAAGACAAGAAAATGACAGAAGAGAAAAAGCTAATAAAAAGGGAACGGAAAGCTTCTGAGCAAGAAAAATACACAGAGGCAGGAAACTGAAAGAAGATTTACTAATGCAAGGACACTTCAAACAAGGAGGTAAAATGAGAAGAAAAATAAAAGACAAAGCCGCAGTAGATGCTTGGAAAAGGATTATGAGAAATGATGCAAAGACTGTTTTAAAACATAACGATGAATATGAAGGAAGAATAAAGAATAGAAATTAACTACGGTGGAAAAATGGATGCTAAATGTTCACAATGGTGTGTATAAGACAATGGGCAGTTGGTACAACGACCTATTCTTGTCTTCTGTAAACAGCATGTATGTGTCAATATGCTATCTTTAAGATAGCGTGTTAGCATCTTATCTATATTCTTATCTACTCTAAGCACAAGGCCCAACATTTTGGGAGAGGGGGCCAGTCGATTAGATCAATCCCAGTATGCAACTGGTACTTAATTTATCGACCCTGAAAGGATAAAAGGCAAAGTCGACCTCGACGGAATTTGAACTCACAACGTAAAGACAGGCGAAATACCACTAAGCATTTCGCCCAGCGTGCTAATGTTTCTTATTTCTTTATTGCCCACAAGGGGCTAAACATAGAGGGGACAAACAAGGACGAAGGGATTAAGTCAATTACATCGATCCCAGTGTGTAACTGGTACTTAATTCATCAACCCTGAAAGGATGAAAGGCGAAGTCGACCGCCGTTGAATTTGAACTCAGAACATAAAGACAGACGAAATACCGCTAAGCATTTCATCTGGCATGCTAACGATTCTGCCAGTCTGCCGCCTTAATAATAATAATAATAATCATAATAATAATAATAATAATAATAATAATAATAATAATAATAATAATAATAATAATCCTTTCTATTATAGGTACAAGGCCTGAAATTTGGAGAGAAAGAGCAAGGCAATTACATAGACCACAGGGCTCAGAAGATACTTATTTCAGAGACCCCTAAAGTATGAAAGGGGAAGTAAACTTTGGTGATATTTTGAATCCAGACCATGAAAACAGACAAAATGCAACAACCTCACTTTATAAAATGCTACAATTTCTATAGAATTAACAAGGAGCTAAGGAAGAAATACTTATTGACCTCCCCATGTATATTGTGATTGGCTCACTAAGTACCCAACCTGAAACTGAAATATCTTCTTGATATCCTTATAGTAGACTACCAGCAGGATGTATGAAACCAAGCTTAGACTAACCCCAACTTAGTCCCACCCCATCCTACTCTACCCACCCCCTACAAGAAGCAAAGTGATATAAAATTGAATTTGAGAACTTGAAATAGGTGGAGCTTGAAGTCTTTAAACCAGCAACATCCAGGTCTATAAACCCTATTGAATAAAATTAGACCTGTAATTTACGATTTTATCATTAACCCCTTGACAATGATTTTTTATTAGGCAACTAGGTTGCACTGACAGTAATCATCTAGGGGCCGAGATCGTAAATTCAATGAAACTGGCATGGCTAGATCCGACTGTAAATTCTGTAAAGGACCAGAAGAATTTGCTGAATGTGTACGAATTTAGAGGCGTAGGAGTGGCTGTGTGATAAGTAGCTTGCTTGCCAACCACATGGTTCCAGGTTCAGTCCCACTGCGTGGCATCTTGGGCAAGTGTCTTCTACTATAGCCTCAGGCCGACCAAAGCCTTGTGAGTGGATTTGGTAGACGGAAACTGAAAGAAACCCGTCGTATATATGTATATATATATATAT
>NC_068991.1:61585206-61585991 GCF_001194135.2 Octopus bimaculoides
AGATCGCTTGACAACCGATGCTGATGTGTTTATGTCCCCATAACTTAGCGGTTAAGCCTAAGAGATAGAATAAGTACTAGGCTTACAAAGAATAAGTCCTGGGGTCGATTTGCTCGACTAAAGGTGGTGCTCCAGCATGGCCACAGTCAAATGACTGAAACAAGTAAAAGAGTAAAAGAGAATTTGATAGGAAGTCATAGTGGAAATGGTGGTGTAACCACCAAAACTGCTGATTTTATATTATTATGGTGATGAAGTCTTGAACTAAGTTGGAAATATTTACATGAGTTTTACAAACCTATCAGATCCCTTGAAATTTGCACGGTGGCCTCTGTGAGTGATAGTGGTTATTTATATCAACTGGGACACAAACAGGTACAAAACCTCAGCAGATAGGGCTACATATATTTTCATCATCTGATTCAAAGCAAGAACAACCGAGTATGTAAATTTACATCAACCGATGTTATAGGGTTAAAGATGGCCCCTCCACCTATGCAGAATTTCAGATACCTAGGAGTAAATCAGAACCCCACAACTTAGGATAAACATGTATACATATGTGTTCTGTTAGCAATTGGTTGTACAGCCATGTAGGTGATTCAAGAGAAGAGATTTCCTAGTGATAAGTACTATGCACAAAATCTCTTTTGCCGAACCGCTAAGTAACGGGGATGTAAACACACCAGCATCGGTTATCAAGCAATGGCGGGGGAACAAACATAGACACACAAACATACATACACATATATACATACATACACATTATATATATATATATATAT
>NC_068991.1:61586103-61587682 GCF_001194135.2 Octopus bimaculoides
CTTCTTTCAGTTTCTGTGTGGAGGCGCGTGGCTTAGTGGTTAGGGTGTCAGCACCATGATCGTAAGATTGTGGTTTCGATTCCTGGACCGGGCGACGCGTTGTGTTCTTGAGCAAAACACTTCATTTCACATTGCCCCCAAAAAAGGTGGTGAGCTGGCAGAAACGTTAGCACACCGGGCGAAATGCTTAGCGGTATTTCGTCTGCCGCTACGTTCTGAGTTCAAATTCCGCCGAGGTTGACTTTGCCTTTCATCTTTTCGGGGGTCGATTAAATAAGTACCAGTTACGCACTGGGGTCGATATAATCGACTTAATCCGTTTGTCTGTCCTTGTTTGTCCCCTCTGTGTGTAGCCCCTTGTGGGTAGTAAAGAAATAACACAGCCAAGCCTTATATAATATATATCTATATATTTATTTATTTATTTATTTATTTATTCTTTAACAAAAATATTGTTGACAGTGACTTTGAAGTGTTGGCCACTTAAGCCATCGTCGGACTGCAATGCACGAAAATTAGTCTTGCCTTTATGTAATCTTTTTTGAGTTAAAAACCTTCCTTGTGACTGTCAACAACATTCTTGTTTAGGAATAATAAATTTGTACTCTACAGAAGTACAGAGTAACCCATTAGATTAATGTAAAATTGTTTTTATTACAACTGAACATAAAAACAAACATTAACATATATATATAAATATATTGCAATATATTTTATCTACCAAATTTATATGTGTATAAAGTTTCACATTTAATTTAGTGTTAAATCATGGTACAAAAAATTTCCCTTCATACTTATAGCTTTAACCCCTGCATAAGTTACACCCCAGTCTTTGCAATTAAAATCAAATAAAAATTAGTGCAACTTGTATGCAATTAAATACAGTAAGTAATTTATGTATTATGCAAGTAAACTCTCTCTCTATTATAATGTGTTTTATTTAATGTCTTATGAAAATTACCATGGGAAAGGGTTATTATTCACTTGTTTCAGTCATTGAACTACAGCCATGCTGGGGCAGCACCTTGGAGTGTTTAATTGAACGAACCAACCCTAATATCTTTATTTCTTTTAAATGTGTTTATGGAGTGAACTGATGCCCCTGCATGTGACTGTCAATGGATTCAACTGGTCTTATAAATAGATGATGCAGCAGACAGAAGAGGTTGAACTGTGAGAGCATTAGTCTCTTTATTGATTCTGTGTTGGAGTATTGCATTGTTATTGTGCAAACAGTTATAATAAGATGACCAACTCTAGTTACATTGCTTATTGTTATATGGTTTTATTTGGTACTGTGGAGGTGCAATGGCCCAGTGGTAAGGGCAGTGGACTCGCGGTCATAGGATCGCGGTTTCGATTCCCAGACCGGGCGTCGTGAGTGTTTATTGAGCGAAAACACATAAAGCTCCACGAGGCTCCGGCAGGGGATGGTGACAAACCCTGCTGTACTCTTCCACCACTACTTTCTCTCACTCTTACTTCCTGTTTCTGTTGTGCCTGTAATTCAAAGGGTCAGCCTTGTTATACTCTGTGTCACGCTGAATATCCCCGAGAACTACGTTAAGGGTATACGTGT
>NC_068991.1:61587904-61588470 GCF_001194135.2 Octopus bimaculoides
GCAGGGGATGGTGACAAACCCTGCTGTACTCTTCCACCACTACTTTCTCTCACTCTTACTTCCTGTTTCTGTTGTGCCTGTAATTCAAAGGGTCAGCCTTGTTATACTCTGTGTCACGCTGAATATCCCCGAGAACTACGTTAAGGGTATACGTGTGTGTGGAGTGCTCAGCCACTTGCACGTTAATTTCACGAGCAGGCTGTTCCATTGATTGGATCAACTGGAACCCTCGACAACCTAACTTAACTTATTTGGTACTGTGATATATTATCACAAAAACATATCATATATCATCACTGATGACATAACAAAATATCTGGTACCTATGCTATCTATCGATCTCTTTTGCCAGACCGCTAAGTTATGGAAACATAAACAAAGCAACACTTCGCACTTCAGCCATGTAACGGCACACATGCTTTTCTTGGACTATTCTTTTCCTACTCTCTGGACCTTTCCTCTTTCTGATGAAGAACCATGCTGGAAACATTACACCCTCCCCTCTTTTTTCCACCTTAAACTGAGCATCAGTACATTCATTGTGTACGTCGATATATATATATATA
>NC_068991.1:61589158-61590836 GCF_001194135.2 Octopus bimaculoides
TACACCATTTTGAGCGTGGCCATTGCCAGTACCGCTTGACTGGCCTTCGTGCCGGTGGCACGTAAAAGCACCCACTACACTCTCTGAGTGGTTGGCGTTAGGAAGGGCATCCAGCTGTAGAAACTCTGCCAGATCAGATTGGAGCCTGGTGTAGCCATCTGGTTTTCACCAGTCCTCAGTCAAATCGTCCAACCCATGCTAGCATGGAAAGCGGATGTTAAATGAAGATGATGATGATGATGATGATGATTGAGACTCGGTGAAAGGAAAGAGTTAGACTTTTCGAGCATAAAAGAGAAAGGGAAAAATCCAAAGATGGAGAAAAAATTGCCAACGGCATACGTGTAGTTACATTGCTGAAATGTATATATATAGGTTTGCTCATTTGTGGCGGGTGGGAAGCACAGCTCTATTCTATAGGGTTCACACCATTCTAAGATATTCTACAACAAACTCCCCAGATGCTGTTGCCATGTTTGCGCTATTTTGTGACCTTATAGGTTACTGTACTAATTGGATAAACTAATTAGATCTTTCTTATTAATTGGGCAAAACGAATGGAAAAACATTGAATTAAACAGTTGACCTAATTAGAGTTGTATTAATGAAATGATATACTCCATTTACAAATACGCAAAACCACACACACACACACACACATGCATGCATGTAAAAAGACACAGGATTACACACACACACAACACACGCATGTGGAAATAAACCGACACAAGATCACATACATAACATATATATGCATACATATAAAGACCTGAGATGATAGGTGCGTTATACATACAGTACAGACACGCATCACATTTTTACTCACATACATGCAGAAAACAACTTAACACATACGTAGACAAGATGGACATATACACACACATATATATATATATATACACAAGCACGCAGCTGCACGTGTGCACACATATGCAGCACTGAGCTACACAAATGCATGGATACATACTCATACACCTATCTACATGAATTTACACGCACCAAGTTATACACATGAACATGCATCAAATCACTCCTCGCAAATACATATAACTACACATACACACAAGAGGACACAACTACACAGAAATACACATGAACAAAGTTACATACACAGAATCGGTGCATAAATACACAGGCACCAACTTACACACAGATGCACACTCAGACACACATACACCCACATATCTATGAAACAATGATGGAGCTTCTATGTGGTTGCTAAATCTGCTAGAAATAGCAACCAAATCTGCCGCAAATCCAACACTGGATCTTGCTAAATTTCCACAAACCACTTAAAATATTTCAAATTTTCACCAGATTATATTCCAAAAAATGTATTTTTGCATGCTGGTGACGAAAACCACATTCATTTTTTTCTACAGATCCCTATATATAGGTGCAGATCTCTATATATAGGGTCTCTCTATATATATAAGTGCAGGAGTCGTTGTGTGGTAAGTAGCTTGCTTACCAACCACATGATTTCGGGTTCAGTCCCACTGTGTGGCATCTTGGGCAAGTGTCTTCTATTATAGCCTCGGGCCAACCAAAGCCTTGTGAGTGGATTTGGTAGACAGAAACTGAAAGAAGCCCGTCATATATATGTGTATGTGTATATATATATATATATATATATATATATATGTGTGTGTGTGTGTGTGTGTGTGTGTGTGTGTGT
>NC_068991.1:61591655-61596875 GCF_001194135.2 Octopus bimaculoides
TTTGGGGAATTTTCCGGTACCTCCGTATCCGAAAACGGGGATTTTTTGGCAAAAAAAAAAATTACAAAAATAAACAAATTTGGGAGAAAATGGGTGAGTGGGGGCGGAAGTCTTGTTACCATATAGAGGACTCGCCGCAATGTTTTATGGCTATTTTGGAGGGAGAAAATAAAAAAGCCTTGGTAAATTTTCAGATTAACAACCGCACGATTTTCATTTGGGTGTTAGGGTTAGGAATTCCGTCCCTAACCGTAACCCTAACCCTAACACCCTAGTGAAAATGGTGCGGGTGTTAATCTGAAAATTTACCAAAGCCTTGATCGCTCTCATTTTTTTCTCTGCTCACTTGCTGTTGGTAATTAAAATAAAAATATATTCCATATAAGTAAATACGTTGTAAATTGCATTCTGAACAAAGGCTTTCACAAGTAGTATGCTGACAATTAATTAATTCTCTTATCAACGAAGTCAAGAGAAATGCAAACGCCACGAGCTAAGAACTTCCGTTGGCAAACCAAAGTTCACAGCGGTCAGAAATTTTATCTAATGGTAAACAAGGCACCGCAGAGAAGAAAGTGCGTATGTGGGCAAACCTTGAAACTCTTTCGTACATTTTGTAGCTATATTTAGATGCGTGTTCTTCCTAGCAACGAAAGGGTACTACTAAAGCAGCGTGGACCCGTCCGCGCTAGCTAGTCGTGAGTGGTCGATCCTAACCCTAACCCTAAACACGTATTCATTTGCACACGCGGGTTAGGGATAGGGTTAGGGTTAGGGTTAGGGTTAGGATCGACCACTCAAGACTAGCTAGCGCGGACGCGCGACTGCGCGTTCGGGTCCGAGCTGCTTTAATAGTACCCAACGAAAGAATGGCACTTATGAAACATGGACGTTTAGGACAAACTTACGAAAATGCTTTGAGCAAGCAAAGGGGTAAACTTGTCTAATTTAAGCGACAGACCTATCTACCTATCAACAAACTGTGGTGGGACTCGCTTGTCGGGGGCATTGACAAAAGGAAACACAGTAGCTGTGACAGGATTTTGTCTAAAACCGATTATTTAACCCTAGATCAATCTTTTCTGAACAAACTTATGCTGAAAGGTGTTCTGGCTAAGACTATTCCGTCTTTTTAGGGGTACCTAAGATTACATTACACAATGTACCCAACTAATACAAAGTGTGATTTGAGGATGATTTGGCTGCTATTTCTAGCGTCTAAGTCATGTAGAGGCTCACTTGATGCTTCGAATATACTGTCCGGATGTAAAACGGAAGCAAAGACTTTTCCGCTTCCTCTGTCATTCTACCACTTATTTTCTTCTACATAGACAGAACATACATACACAACCTTTCTCTCTCTCTCATTCATTCTCTTTCCGCAACACTTCTCTGTCAGTACTTCTTTCTCACTTTTTCATTTAGCTGCTTCACCTTCTTTCTGAAGGTGACATGAAGGATGTACCTCGGAAGCAATATATATATATAATTGAAACAAAGAAAGCGAAAGGGATAAGCAAAAGAAAAAAGACAAAAGAAACAGTAAAGAAAATAAAACCAACAAGTGTCAAGACAAGATGTAGGAGGAAGAAGAAAAGAAAGGCGTGAGAAAAAGAAGGAAGGGAGAATGCGGAAGACGAAACGAAGTGATGGGTGAAGGTGACTATGACACAAAGAGGACAGACTTGAGAAGTCTTGGAAGAGTTCAATACTGAAGTGGCTGCAGTGGGGGAGGCAATGGAAGGGAAGATAAAGTGGAGATAAGGAGAATAAATTAACTTGCTTGACATTATCTCCTCTTCTCTATGAGTGTCTCTCACAATTACTGCCAGGTGGCCATTTGTTCTTTTCTTTGTTTAAATAAGAAATTTCAGTGATTGCAAATCTTTTACTTGTCCCAGTCATTGGACTGCGGCCATGCTAAGGCGCCATCTTGAAGAGTTCTAGGTGAACAGATCAAGCCCAGTGCTTATTCTGGTACCTATTATATTGGGTGTTTTGTACTGAATCGCTAAGTTATGGAGACGTAAACAAACCAATAGCGGTTGTCAGGTTGTCAAGTGGTGCTGGGACACACATACACATATAAATTATTTTGCCCTTTAACTTGTTTCAGTCATTTGACTGCGGCCATGCTGGGGCACCGCCATATATATATATATATATATATATATACACACACACATTATATATATATATATATATATATGTATATATATATATAATGCGTGTGTGTGTATATATATATATATATATATATATATATATATATATGATAGATAGATATACACGACGGTTTTCAGTTACCGTCTACCAAATCCATTCACAGGGCTTTGGTCGGCCCGAGGCTATAGTGGAAGATACTTGACCAATGTATCACACAGTGGGACTGAATCTTAAACACTGGTTAGAAAGGAAATTTCTTACCATAGAGCCACGCCTACTCAGAACGTTTTCGATTCGTCAATGAGGTTTTAACACCTTTTGCCTGTCCTGTGTAACACATATTTCCCTGGCGTCCATGCATCAGGCATGATACACGTCTCCAATTCTCTTTCAGTCACCACTGTAAGTTAAGACTTATTTTTAAAATTAATAATTACATACATACATCCTTTCTACGATAGGCACAAGGCTTGAAATTTTAGGTGGGAGGGAGGGGCTAGACGATAAAATTCGACCTCAGTACTCAACTGGTACATATTTTATCGACCCGACCCCGAAAGGATGAAAGGTGAAGTCGACCCCGGCGGAATTTGAACGCAGAACGTAAAGGACGAAGGAAATGGCACCATTTCGCCCGGCGTGTTTACGATTCTGCCAGTTCACCGCCGTTCTTGTTTACACTTTCACCCTCCGCAAAAAATTCTAAATTTAATTAATTTGCTTTTTGCGGGAAGGACTGTTCCAACGAAGTCGCGTATTGTCCTTGCCTTCGAAACGCGGGGTAGATGGAACAGGGACAACTGATGAAGGGAAATATTCTTTATGTTGCATGTCTCGTTTCTCTGTTTTTTTTCGTTGTTCGAAAAAAAGTTCGTTTTGTCTTCGTTTCTCATTGTGTTTAACGTTTTTTGTGATGTCCTGTACCCATATATGCTTGTATGTATACGTAGGTATGTACATATATGTATATATTATTTATGTTATTATATATACGATACAAAACCACATTGAAATATAAATACAAAACCACTTTAAAATACAAATCCCAAACCGAATAAAACACAAACATTAGCGAAGGAAAGAAAATTCAACACTAAGTACTTCAATTAGTCGCACACCATAAAGTGCAACAGGACCTACTGAAACAAACCAACATGGTCAGGGTATTACTGTGTCGATGGTGAGGTTAAGGCGTCAGAACAGCCAAGCGTCCACACGGGTATCGTCTGACAACGCGGCAAGGTGGTTCGCCAACGATAACAAGAACTTCGCTAATAGCAGCCCAGCCCCAAATCCGCCAACGCCACAAACTGGAAGAATTGGTTCACCGACAGGTCCCGAAAGATTTTGTTCCGTTCTGCTACAGAAGCAGTGACCCTCCCATTTATCGCGGCATCAAGAATGTGAGAGGGAACAGGAAAGCTTTATAGCACTCAGAAATGTATGAAACAAAAGCTTGCTAAATGTCTGAAAACAAGTATAGACGTTTAGGACAAATTTATGAAAATGCTTTGAAGAAGCGACCGCTTACTCTAATAAAGGTTAATTTGATCTAAATGGTTATTAGCAAAGTTAGTGCGACCCAAACATGTTTATAAACTGTTTCTTGGGCACCTTTTTGAATCCCATATGACAAAACACTCGCGGACATGCTTATAAAATCAAAAAACAACAGAACGCCTATGACTTTCGGAAACATTTTTTCACGCTCAGAATTGCTGAAGCATAGAATAAACTACCCGCATCAGTTGTTAGCTGTCGAGACGCTACATCCTTCAAAACTTCCATGCTTCCTGAAATCCGCCAACAATACACCTGATGGCACTTTTTTTAACCAAATGGGTTCCATCCCTAAATGGTCTAAATGGGTTCCGTCCCTTAGTGATCACAATAAGTGGCTTTACGCTATTGAAACTAGTTTCTTTATTATTTTTAACTGAAGGCGGTTAGCAGGCAGAATGGCTAGAATGCTTCGCTGAATTTCTTGCGGCCTTTATGTTCTGATTTCAAATTCTGCCGAGCTCGTCTTTGCTTTTCCTCCTTTCGGAGTCAATAAATTCAGTACCAGTTGAGCACTGGGGTAGATGCAGTCGACTAATCTCCTCCCGCAAAAGGATTATTATTTTTTAATTCAGATTAAAAGCTAGGAAAGAAATGAGGTTCGACAAAACTAGAAGCAGTAGGAAGATGAAGACAGGAATAGATGGAGGGGGCGGGTGATGGGAAAGAGTAGAAAAAGACAAGGATAGATGAAGAGAGAGAGAGGAGGGTAATTTTAGTATAATGAAACTAGGGAAGATAGAAGAGAAAAACGGGTGGTATTGCGGAGGTGTAGATAAGACAGGAAAGATGGATACAGTGAGAAGTGATGATAAGAAGGAACAAAAGAAGGAAAGAGAAAAAAACAGAAAACCGAAAATAGATTTCTAGTTTTGAATAGTCACGCATCAAGTGTATAGTATATATTTATTTACCATGCCTCTGATCAACAACTGGTGGTGTGGACGTGTTGGCGGTAGATATAGAGTGAAGATGTGAACTATATTAGGAGGTGTGTGCGACGGAGCCGCTGGTAGCTGTGCAGTAGCGGGAAGAGGGGTGTAGTAGCTGTGGTGATAATGATTGATGGAGCGGTGATAGTAGTAGTAGTAGTATGGTGGTGTTGGTGGTAGTAGAAGAGTAGTGGCGATGGTATGTCATACTCATGTGATGGAGCAATGATGACGAAGATGGGAGAAGAAATGACAAGAGATGCTGGAATCATACAGGGTACTCGGATAGTCGAGGGGTAAATAGGTTTATTGTTCGTTGTAGTAAGCTTGGAAATTCTTACAGCAGACTAAATGGTAAAGGCGTTGCCCCAGAGGTGGATGTGCTGCAACAGCTGCTCTGGCTGACGAGGATCGCATTTGCGGATAGCCGTCTTCGCCCTGATCGCGGTCCAGGGGCCGAGAACGCCAGAGGTTTTTACTGTCACGGCGAGGGATACGGAGACAGAGAATGTTGTTGGTTAGCCCTCTCAGTGGCCCTTAAATTAAGCAGACCAATTATTAC
>NC_068991.1:61597127-61599233 GCF_001194135.2 Octopus bimaculoides
GAGTCGCGAGTTTAAGTTGATATCTTTTTTCTAAGATGCCAAAGGCAAATTAAAAGTAAATAAATGTTTGGAAGAATGAGTGATGAGAGACGCTAATAACGAACGATCTGTCTGCGTGAATGTATGTGTGTGTGCGTGCGTGTGCGTGTGCGTGTGTGTGTGTGTGTGTGTAAGAAGGAAAGGGAAGAAGGGACAGAGAAAGGGAGAAAGAGACTGACATAGCTTGACCTACAAAACCACAGCGATAAACTGATGGTGAGGAGGGTAAGTAGGACGGCAGGATGGAGTGATGGATGAAACAGGAGACTATCGGATCGGTGAAGAGAAAGTTGACAGTTAACAAAATAAATAAATATACATGACCCGCCTTCCTAGGTCACGGATCTTCAAATACGCGCTGGTCAATTCTTTATATATTAAGGAGGGGGTGAGAAGTATCAAGCCATCAACGGATTTCAGGTCAATATGGGAGCCTCAACGTACTAGAAATAATAACTGTTTTCCCCTGAAATCACACTGCCAAATATCAT
Organism: Octopus bimaculoides; assembly: GCF_001194135.2. NCBI lineage: Eukaryota > Metazoa > Mollusca > Cephalopoda > Octopoda > Octopodidae > Octopus > Octopus bimaculoides. Next base: position 61,597,658 of record NC_068991.1, read on the forward strand.
TTCTAACATAAGCACAAGATACATTTCTTTTATTAGCCACACAGGGCTCAACAAAGACGGGACAAATACAATGTAGAGCTTTTCTTTTGGGGAGGGGAAGGGGGAAAAAAGGGAAGTAGGGGGATGTCGATCAAAAGGGATCGTATGAAGGAAAAAGGGGGGAGTTCGATCAAAAGGGATCGAGAAAAAAAATAGCGATCAATAGGGATCGTGTATCACAGTAATGTTCTCGTGTAAAAAGGGGGAGGACAGTTTAGGTTTAGCCGTGGAAAGAAAAGCCTAAGATAACAAATTTGAGAGGTAAAGCTAATTTATTAAATCTTTTTTACTTGTAAGCATAAGGCTTGAAATTTTAGTGGGACAGACTTAGTCGATTATATCAACCCCAGTGCTTAACTGGTACTTATTTCATCGACTCCAAAAGAATGAAAGGCAATGTCGACCTCGGTGGAATTTGAACTCGGAACGTAAAGACGGACGACATGCCGCTTCGCATTTTGTCCAACGTGCTAACGGTTCTGCCAGCTTAACGCCTTTACTAATCTGTTAAATCGATCTAAATATTGATCCCGGAAGAAAGAAAGGTAAAGTTGGTCTTAGGAGGATTTGAACTCACATTGTAAATAGCCGGAACAAATACCGTAAGTCATTATCCGACACGGTGACAATTCCGCTAAAGGACTCACTCGTTGAATAATATAGTCTCAAATACACTCCAAAAAAGGCATAACAGTCATGGATGGCCTGACTGGAGATGAAACAACAAAGCCACAACATATACTACGAATCTCGTGTCTACATCTGGTTTCGATTAAACCAAATTGTTTAGCTCTAGGCCAAGCAAGCCTAGCAACCATAGAGAGGTTACTTCGAAAAGATAGTGTCTCTATGTGGTCGCTCGAGCAACTAAAATTATACCAGCTAAATCTTCTCCAAATCACGCTCTATCATCTTAGAAAAGGAAGGACACTCTGAATGATATACTCCCACCTAGACCATCCCTACACAAGTGTTCTGATAGTTTTCATGGTGATGTACTTAGTGAAATTTTATACAAATATCTTTTTAATGGTGTAAATTCGGATTATATTGAAATAATGGGCGCTCAGACATACATGTTGATACAATTTGTTTTCGAAATTTTGAGTTTCATAATGTAAATATTATACGTGATAAGTGTCGTTAATTATTACTGAACGTCCAATAATATTTTTCTTTTCACATTAAATTCCGATATAATCGCACTCTACACCATCTGAGAGGTATCTGTTGAGCATTTCATTAAAAACATCCATTTTCTGGTTCATTTTAGATCTTTTCTGTTTGGCTGTACTTTATGAAATTTAAAACTTAAGTTAGGGTTTGGGTTAGGGAATTCCGTCCCTAACCGTAAACACTAACCCTAACCCTGACACTAAAACGGTAACCCTAACACCGTAGTGAAGATCGTACGGGTGTTATGGAAAAGGGCGATCTTTGGTAAAGATCGCCGAAGACACTTTTTACGGAAAAGGCCGATGTTTAGGACTCGTACCGTAAGATCGCCAAAAGAATAAACACATGTAGTTTTAAGAGC
>NC_068991.1:61599243-61601500 GCF_001194135.2 Octopus bimaculoides
TAGGGTTTGGGTTAGGGAATTCCGTCCCTAACCGTAAACACTAACCCTAACCCTGACACTAAAACGGTAACCCTAACACCGTAGTGAAGATCGTACGGGTGTTATGGAAAAGGGCGATCTTTGGTAAAGATCGCCGAAGACACTTTTTACGGAAAAGGCCGATGTTTAGGACTCGTACCGTAAGATCGCCAAAAGAATAAACACATGTAGTTTTAAGAGCAAAAAAAAAAAAAAAAAAAGACTAAACAAATGAAAGTTACGGGGGAACAGAGTCGAACTCTTCCGAGATTAGAATACGTGTGTCTAAATAGCAGACTGGATCGTAAGATGGGGAACGTATTTTTGATCGTCGGTCTGCTAGATCAGAATTGTTTTTGTGCCAAACAACGATATCAGTAGCAACAACAGTGACTTGGTATAAATATGTTCGGCATTAAATCCTAAAACATTTGATTTAGTTCTATTTGTTTGCTTTTCAACAACGGCGAAAAGACATCCGGTAGTTTTAATCTGTGTCCAAGGTTTGACGACATTTTAGTAGACAATTCAAATACAGTTTAAGAATTCCGTCGTTAGAAAGAAGACCGGCACTTGTTCGAACATTTGCGGAAGAGGTGGAGGAAATTTCGTTTAGAAATATCATACTATCGAACAATCTAACAAGTGTCGGATAGAAGGCCTTGCAGTATCTGTTCCGACTCTGTGCTCTGAGTTCAAATTCTGCCCAGGTCAACTTGGCTTCTCATCTTTTTATCACCACCACCACCACCACCATCATCATTATCAACAACAACAACTACAAGTCCTGGACACGACTGTATGACGCCCTAGAACTCATAAGGTTACCTAGTTTCCATGGTGTATAAGCGACCGAGATCACATTGCCTCTTCCTGAACGGGACACCGGTCCGTTGCAGGGTTATAAACAACTGAGTGGACTGAAACAGCGTAGCTAGAGTGTGAACCGCCCAGGACAGCCATTCAGTTTACCGTCCCTTATCCGGACCTCCGTTATACAGCAGACCCAAAAGTGCTGCTTCCATAAAAATATCGCAGGGAGAGGATTACCACCTCTACGCTATTTTTTTTTTTTTTTTTGCGCCCTTTTTTAAAGCCTAGCCAGGCTCATAGGCCTGGTTCCCCGGTTACAATGGCGTATGTGTTCCCCAGCTGGACGGGACGCCAGTCCATCGCAGCGTTATTCATTTTTGCCATCTGAGTGAACTGGAGCAACGTGACATGAAGTGTTTTGCTCAAGGACACAACGCGTCGCCCGGTCTAGGAATCGAAACCACAATCTTACGATCGTGATAGTGACACCCTAACCACTAAGCCACGCGCCTCCACACCTCTACGCTATATATATAAAGAAATAAAACTGATCTACTTATTATACCCAAAAGCTTAATCTAATTATAATTAGCAATATGCATCGATTTCTCAATCGGTTCGCTCTCTCAAACATGTGCCACTAATGGCGATAATCTGCTATTGTGCTTCCACTGTATCATTTCGTGGAAATGTTAAGTTGTTTACTTAGCTGAATGCTGAGTAGAAAAATAGAAATGCTACAGTAATATATTCTTTTAGGAAGTTAAATGTTATGGCCGGTGATCATTGGTTCCGCACCTGCAAAGCGCTTAACGGTATAGGGTGACACGTCAGACACTGATGAGTGTCCTATACTGCTAAGCGCTTTACAGGTGCGAAACCAACGGTCACTTTATGACCGGCCATAGCATTTAACTTCCTTTAAAAATGGTACTTATTTCTATCGGTTACATGGACGTAAACCACCATCGGTTGTGAAGCAGTGAAAAAGGTGACAAAGACACGCGTATATATATCCAATGGGCTTTCACACAGTTTCCATCAAAGAAATTCGCTCGCAAGGTATTCATCAGTCCGGAGTTTATGAGTACAAGACACCTGCCGCACAATGAGACTGAACTCGAAACCACGTGGTGGCAAAGCGAGCTTCTTAACTACACAATTAAGACTGCACCGAATGCGGCCAGCTGGCAGAAACGTTAGCACACCGGGCGAAATGCTTAGCGGTATTTCGTCTGCCGCTACGTTCTGAGTTCAAATTCCACTGAGGTCGACTTTGCCTTTCATCCTTTCGGGGTCGATAAATTTAGTACCAGTTTCGCACTGGGGTCGATGTAATCGACTTAATCCCTTTGTCTGTCCTTGTTTGTCCCCTCTATGTTTAGCCCCTTGTGGGCAATAACGAAATAAGAAATGTTAAGGCGGC
>NC_068991.1:61603569-61605071 GCF_001194135.2 Octopus bimaculoides
CTATCGATTTTTTTTCTCCAACATCACGTTATCAGCTCGTGACCAATACACTGAATTCTCTAGGAGCGCAGGTCACCTAGTTGTAAACTGTTCTGGCGCGGTCCCAGAAATTTTTCGAAGAGAGAGCACAAAGTCAGAAGGGAATTCAATACAGGGAGAAAAGGATGTAATAATATTATTTAGAAGGGTGTACTTCTTTTCTTGAGTGGGGTACGTGCCCCTCAGCCCCCGATCCTCGGGTCCGCCCCTGCCGTTCCTATAGAGCGTGTCGGTGGAGAAGAGTAACAGCCTTTCACCACCACCACCACCACTACCAGCTCTGGTTCGAGTCACAGGCAGTCTTGTGCATACGATTATCCAGTATGTGCAACGATTCAGTTCACGTCCACATTATTTCGTCAAATTGTTGGTTTGCTTTTTTGTGGAAGAACGAACAGCTCCCACGATTTCATAAAACTGAAGAGGTTGATATCCAACCTTAACGCTTACAGATGGATGTCTTGCAGGGCAGATAAAAACGAAGATGGGAGTGATGGGGTAGGATCGGGTAATACAAATATTTGCAACAGAACTAAACTCTCCTGAAGACACCCAAAGACGTAATGGCAGTGTTAAAAAAAAGAGGAGCATCTAACAGCCTAACTGACGATGCTTACAAGAGATAGCATACAACTGCTTACAAGTTTAGGCACAAGGCCAGCAATTTTGGGGGTGGAATAGATTGATTACATCGACCCCAGTGTTCAACTGGTACATATATTATCGACTAGGAAATGATGAAAGGCAAAGTCGACCTCGGCGGAATTTGAAGTCAGAACGTAAAGACGGACGAAATGTCGCTAAGCATTATACCCAGCGCGCTAACGATTCTGCTAGCTGGTCGCCTTAAGGTAGCATTCTATTTATTGAACGCATCCATGTACCAAATGGTGCTTGGTGTTAAACATCAGAGCGACATGTTATGCATATACTGCGCATTAATAGATAAAAGTGCTTGCATATAATCTCGTGTGCTGGTTCGTATATAGCATTTTTTTTTTTGGAGCGTGTGAGAAAAGTAGAGAAAGAGAGGAAGAGAATATGTGTTTGAATGTGCGTATGTGCATGTTGACGGATGTGCGCATATCTGTACATCAATATGGTGCATATGCAGACAAAACGTGATGTGTTAGGGACTGAGGGATGAAAATACAATTTCACACCGTCTCTCTCCCAACTTATCTCCTTGTTTATATATATATTTCTGCGTGTGAGTGTTTGTTTATGCATTTATTCCGGGTTCCATCAACTTATCTGGACCATCCTGTCTTCCTCTCAACACAAGAATGTCGTATAATTATTGTTGAGGTTAACCGAACCACAAACCACAAAAATGAGATAAACACGGACACATAAACACGCCCTAATATATGTATCTATCTATCTATATATATATACACACATACATGTATATATATACATGCAAATATATATATATATATATATATATATATATACATGCA
>NC_068991.1:61605636-61606471 GCF_001194135.2 Octopus bimaculoides
ATATATATATATATATACAAATATATAAATACATATGGTGATTGTCTACTCCTTATGCAGAGTTTGACCACCTCCTGCACCTACACCTTAGAACCATCATGGCATCTGATGTGACTTTTTAAACCAGACAATGTTTTGAAAAGACACCCACATAGATTGCACCTCCGATTTGGACCACCAAAAGCTGCAAAAGTTCTGCTCTTTGCGGATCTTAAAATGTCTTTTGAGGCTTCCGTTGGATTTGCAAACCTTCTGGCATACACTGCATTCAAAGGTGTGCACAGACACATAGGCAGAATAATTGGTGGCGGTGTTATGGGTTATTTCCCTTGGGTGTTTAAAAAAAAATAGTTATATGAGGTAGATATAAAGGTCTCTTCCAGGGGCCGTATTATCGATTTTTTTTCAACAATCTAAGTATGTCACGAGATTTCCAGACATGAGTTCTACACACGTGTCAAGTTTCATCAAAATAAATAAAACGATATAGGAGGAGTTAGCTAACAAAGCCACAAACAAACACACACTGATTTTCCACATATGTAGTATGTGAATTCTCCCTATATATATATATATATATTCATGTGTGTATATATATATATATATATATATATATATATACACACACATACACATATATATGTACATACATACATACAAACACAGACACACATATGCATACAAACACACATGTATATATATACGTACATGTACACGTACGTACGCATGTGCCTGTGTCTACATGCACATAAATATATACAAGTCATACACAGATAGATACATTCTAGCACTAGTGTGTGTGTGTGTGTGTGTGTGTGTGTGTGTGTGTGTGTGT
>NC_068991.1:61606568-61607864 GCF_001194135.2 Octopus bimaculoides
GTGTGTGTGTGTGTGTGTGTGTGTGTGTTTGTGTGTGTGTGTGTGTGGGCGTGTGTATAATAGAAGGAACTACAAACTGGATAAAAGAACTAACTGAATAATATTAGATGTTATTTTATTATTTTACTTCGTACATTTGGCTGGTTATAGCCATGCTATAACAACCGCCTTGAAGAATGTGTCAGCTTTCAGATGGCGAAACTCAAAACAGAGTAAATAAAATATATTTCGATATTTCTTGCCAGGAAACCAAGTATCAAAGGAACCTAACATCTTTGAATGTTTGACTCATCCATCCGTACGTACATCCATCCATCCATACATACATACATACTTTCCAAAAGTTTAGCACATAACTACATATGCATACGCCTAGACATGAAAATATATATACATAAAAACGCATCCATAAAACAAACATACAAATCTGCGCATACACTAACACCAAATACTGCACACACACACACACATATGCACAAATACCTAGATGATGTTGATAAAAGTTCCAATGAAGGAGCCTTGAATCTATGTTAGAGTCCGGCTCTTTCTCTATTGAGAAGAAATACAGAAATGAAACTGATTGATAACATACATACATACATATTTAAACAAAGCCCGAGAAATACTAGTTTTCTCGAAAATTGGGCGAAAGAGACTAACACGCATTCTCCAAATCCAATCTATTAGTGGCAGTGAGAATTTGTTACACATTCCAAAGATTCTCCATCTGAGATTTTTTTTTAGGTAAGCAGATGAATAGATATCTAGTGGTGCGCCTCAACAGCTCAACCACATATTTGCAAACACAGGGAACTCTCTTAGCTCGAAAAGTCTTATTGTTTTGCTAGCGACTGGCTTGAACTCTCTTCAGAAAAACTCAAATAAGTGGATAAAACAACAAGAACGATCTCAGCAGGGTAAGAATCAACACAAGATACCTAAAAATTTGTCATTATTAGCTCTGGCTAGTTCTAGAGGACTTTTATGTTATAAATCGCAATTTTTGAACTACAAAAATATCGACTGTTTTGAAAACGTATTTGGTTTTTCTTTTCTACATTTCCCATCTATATCATGCACATTCGATTTTGATACTATAGTTTCAAAAAACTTAAATGTTTATTATTGCAATTGAATAGAAAAAGATAAATATGCTTTTTGGAACTTTTCAAAAATTTAAAAATTTCCAGAATATGTGAACATATGAAGAAAATTTAAATACAATATATTATCTTAACTCCTAAGACACCTGGCAAAGCCCAAAAATATGGATAAAAAAATTTAGCAATTAATGGG
>NC_068991.1:61608171-61609441 GCF_001194135.2 Octopus bimaculoides
TATGTATATATTAAGATTATCTTGGTTGAAAAACTTCGATAATGTATGGGATATTTATTATACCCGGTTAAGGGGTAGAAATTCCATGTCAAAGTGATGTATTTTGAGTTGATATAAAGAATAATAATAAATGAACCAAAACGCATATAATCTTATTGATTACATGCGTTTTGCTCCATTTATTATTATTCTTTATATATATATATATATATAGTCGATTCACTAAAACTTCTTCAACGCGGTGCCCCAGTATGGCCGAACTCTAATGATTGAAACAAGTAAAAGACGAAAGGTGTGTATGTATACACACACACACACACACGTGTGTGTGCTTATGTTAATATGTATTCACTTGTTTCATACACGCGACATAATACATATATATGTATTTATACACACATACATGTGACGAAGTGACGAATACACAGCCTGTACAATCGTTACATTCTTACGTGCGCAGCCCCCCACACACATACATACACACAGTGCGTGTGATGCAATGACGTGTGTAGCCAACAAGATTCAAAAATCAACGCTGAACCCATTTTTAGCTTTTGCTATTCAGTAGACGAGGGGAACATAGCGGAAAGTAGCGGTTGATGTAAGAAGTGGGTAATGGATGCTATTTCATAATAATATGACACATACGTCACATATATTGTAGCAGACGTGTAAATGAGTAGGAGGAAGGGGAGGGGAAAAGTAGAATTGTTAGTGTGAGTAGCTTCATGCTTAAAGTGGGGGGTGCAGTGATTCTTTTCGTTGGCGGATTTTTCTTTTTTTTTGTTGTCATTGTTTTTGTTCTGACCGCAACTGACCGCATGGTATGTTTGGTAGTCGCTTGCAGGACTTTGGACTTGACTAGTAATCCGTTGCTGTTGTCTTATGCAGTGCTGAGAGACCTGCAATCACACACCGATATACGCAAGCCCATTGTCCAGTTTATTTATGTATTTATTTGTCATGATTGAACTAAGAGAAATAATAGGCGTGGGCGTGGTTGTGTGGTTAGAAGTTTGCGACCCAACCACATGGGTCCGGATTCTTCCCCCTAGAGCCTTGGGTCGATCAAAGAACGAGACAGAAAATGAAAGAAGTTCGTTGTGTGTGTGTGTGTGTGTGTGTGTAAGTTTAGGCGGTGCTCCAGCATGACCGCAGTCAAATGACAGAAAAGTAAAAGAATAAAATAATACACACACACGTGTGCGTGTCTTGGTGTCTGTCCACCATCACCGCTTGCCAACGGCGATGGTGTGTTAACGTCCCCGTA
>NC_068991.1:61610352-61616627 GCF_001194135.2 Octopus bimaculoides
ACTAGAATTTATACAAAACGGAGTAGAATATATTTATGGCCAAGATAATTTGCATAATTTAAACGAAAATGATAAACTAAAAGAAATAACTCAAAGTAGCCAATAGCGTCGGGGCCGGATTAAAACCCATCGAGACCCGAAGCACTTAAAAAAATTTGGTGCTCCGATATATTTGTAATTCAAAATATAAACAATATTAAGCCATAAAATAAATTTCCATTTTTTAAAATGAAACAAAAACAAACAGTAAGATAGAGAATAATGTTTATTTTTGTATAGTTCCACTTTATTTATATGTGAAACGTTTTCTCTTGCCTTTTATTGTTTAAATGCAAAATCTTTGATCAGATCCTCGCTATTACACTATGAACACTTCGATATTAGATTTCTGATCATATAAAACCACTTTGAATATTATTTTAGCAAGTTTAACGTGATTTCTTTTGTGCTGTAAACCATTAACAATTTTTGTGGTGCAACCCCCCCACCCCGACACACACGCACTTCGTTTGTTGCCCTGAGCATGTGCTCATTTTGCTTAATGGTAATTCAGCGCTGAATGACATGTATTTGAACAACCTGGACAAATATTGGTATATCAAATATCATACAATATTCAATTCTTTTACTTGTTTCAGTCATTTGACTGCGGCCATGCTGGAGCACCGCCTTTAGTCGAGCAAATCGACCCCAGGACTTATTCTTTCTAAGCCTAGTACTTATTCTATCGCTCTCTTTTTGCTGAACCGCTAGGTTACGGGGACGTAAACATACCAGCATCGGTTGTCAAGCGATGGTGGGGGGACAAACACAAACACACATACATATACGACGGGCTTCTTTCAGTTTCCGTCTACCAAATCCACTCACAAAGCTTTGGTCGGCCCGAGGCTATAGTAGAAGACACTTACCCAAAGTGCCACGCAGTGGGACTGAACCCGGAACCATGCGGTTCGTAAGCAAGCTACTTACCACACAGCCACTCCTGACTTATTAGAATTATATCCGCCTATTGAAGACTTATATTCACCAAATAGCAATTAAGACCAACTCCATCGGAAAAAGGGCGAATAGAATAAAGAATTTTTTAAAAGTTGGCATGCCATTAAAGAAAAAGACAGGCTTTTTATCCGCAAGTAAGAAAACAGTCATGGACAGAGACACCTGTGACCATTGCTGGTCCTCAGTAACTATTGGGTTGGTGCATAATTATTGTGGCTTTTTTCAACAAATTTTATTCAACAAAAACAATATTTAACAAAAACATCTTTAAATGGCGGTCTGACTGTCTGCCAGGCAAATGGGAAACAGTAATTGAAGTAGATGGTGAGTATGCTCCGGAATAATCATTTAAAGATGTTTTTGTTACATGTCGTTATTGTTTTTGTTGAATAAAATTTGTTGAAAAAAAGCTGCAATAATTATGCACCAACCGAATAAAACCTGTTTTCTGTTGTATGCCCAATGTAACTTAGCGGTTTGTCAAAGGAAACCAATAGAATAACAGGTTTAAAAAATAAATACTAAGGTCGATTTGTTTCACTAAACCCTTGAAGTTGTTATCCCAGCATGGTCGCAGTCCAATGACTGAAACAAGTAAAAGATAAAAGCTATTAACAAATTAAGGTGAGATTTGAAGGAAATCTGGACTGTTATTTCTACCAAAACGAGCGACACGTCGAGGAAGTGTGGGGGAAATAACGCTCCTCGTCCTTTTCTAGTTATAAAGAAGTAATGATGAGGAGGAGACGAATGTAGCCGAGAGTTTACCAGGGAGCTTCTCCCGTCAAGTGTGTAAAACGACATATGAGAGATAAAGAGAGATTGAGATTGAGGTCAAACGCAATTTGATAGCATTTAACGACGGAACAACTCGAAAAGCAGAGAAATGTGTATATACTTGCATACACACAGGCAAACACACACACACACACACACAAATGCAAAGCTGCTCGTTAGTGTAGGAAGGCCGAGAAAAGGTCATGAAAGCCATGCCCTTCTCGGACGCAGAAAAGCAGCCTGTGTCCGCGCACGCATGTGTGTATGTGTATGTGTATATATATATATATACACATACACACATATACACGAACACATTTATATTCTACATATAATATACATGCATATATATATATATATATATATATATATATATAGAGAGAGAGAGAGAGAGAGAGAGAGAGTGTGTGTGTGGAAGAGAGAATTGTATGTGTATGTGTGTGTATATATATGTGTGTGTATGCATATTCTATATATATATAGATGAGTGTATGCGTGTATGTATGTATGTATGTATACATGTGGGGGGAGGGAGTGAGTGTATACACACAGAGAGGAGATGCATGTAGTATATTTCTATTGACGTATACTACATTTAATAGTATACGTCTAATGACGTAAAAAATTTCCATCGTTGATGTGTGTGTGTGTGTGTGTGTGTGTGTGTGTGTGTGTGTGTGTGTGTGTGTGTGTGTGTGTAGCCTCATTATTCTCAACTTCAAACTCTACCGCCTTGATTTGCCACCCGGGATCAAACAATCGCTCACACCCACTTTCTTCCTTTCTCTCTGGTTGTTCTTCATAAACATCCTTGTACCATCTCACGGCGCTTGTCTTCCATTGGACTCTCTATTCTAGTTGCATTGTCTTTTCTTTTTTTCTCTTAGTCGCAGCCTCAGCGACAATCTCCTACGCAGTTTCCGTCTCCGTTTTTAACTCCACCAACTTCGTTTCACAACAGGGTTGGTTTCAGCTCATTTTCATTCACCCTTCCCGTTTACCCATGCGCGTCACCATCCGTTGCTCCTGTTCCACGCGACCTACACTTCACTATCCTGTCTGGTGCCCATTCCAAAGTGCTTTTCATCCATTGTTCGGTTTCCTCTCATACAGCAAAGCTCAGCCCACAAGTTCCACTAAGTCTTTCACCAATTTCATTACACCCCACCCGCTTATAGTACCTCCACGTGCTATTGTTACCCTACTCTCTGATCTATCACCTTCCGACGCTGAACGTTCGATCCTTGGTAGGAAGAGCCTCCGCCTCACACTCCTCAGAGCTTCTGTTAACCAATTCCAGATCAATATCGAACTGTTCATGCAACTGACTCACTGAGTCCAACGGCACCAGCCGCGTGGCTACAGTATATGCTGCCCGGACTAGCCTTTAAGTTTCCTGTACATCACCCCTTGCCTTCTACACACGTTTATACAACAGATATTGAAAGTTTCGCACCGGCGCCATTTCCAACACATTCCTAGCTACGCTACTGAGCGACACTGATTGTTTCATCGACTTCGCCCGACGACTATTCCACTGGAATGTCGGCTCAGGACATTTCAAGGCCTTGGATCTGTGCTTTGTGCCACTATGCTGTGGAAGAGCCAGGACGCACTAACATCTCCAGGGCTAAACTCTCCGTAATCCGTTGCCAACCTGGTCGACGAATGGAGCAGACGCGACATGGGCATCGACGACTCCTTCACATACATTTCTATTGTAAGTTGTCTTCTAGCCATACACCTCGCAACCATCGTCATACGAAATTCAATTATATTTACGGTGACCTGTTAGATAGCGCAACCAGCCATACGGCGACGATAAGAATATCATAAGGGGGACCTGCTTCTCGAGTCAGTTCGCAGCGTCTACCTTCCTCTCTGTGGCTTAAGAGAAGATAAGGCAGCGAGCTAGCAGAAACGTTAGCACGCCGGGCGAAATGCTTAGCGATATTTCGTCTGCCGCTACGTTCTGAGTTCAAATTCCGCCGAGGTCGACTTTGCCTCTCATCCTTTCGAGGTCGATTAAATAAGTACCAGTTACGCACTGGGGTCGATATAATCGACTTAATCCGTTTGTCTGTCCTTGTTTGTTCCCCCTGTGTGTAGCCCCTTGTGGGCAGTAAAGAAATAAGAGAAGATAGCCAGGTCGAAATGCATGCATACCACAGTCTGGTTAGGAGACGTTGTGAGCTGACTCGGTTTCTTCACAACGAGAAATCTTCTCCATGACAAAATACAGTGAATGGTTTTCTTACAGGTTCGAATATGCCTTAAACATATTTGAAACGTTAACACGGTTGTAACTAAACCTATTATCCCCAACGCAGAATTCTTTAGCCTCTGACTTAGATGCTCAATAAAAACACATAGGATTTTCACTGTATACAGACCAGTCACCCACGACCCAGCGTTAAAGCTATTCGACCGTCACACCTATATTATTGAATCGCCTTCCTTTTCTCCTAATCTCTGAACCATTTCACCTCCTCACCTCTCCAGTACACCATCCCACAGACTTTCTGTCTCCTCCAACCAAACCCAACCGCTTTCTACATCTTTCCTGAATAACCTTTTGCTTCCTCCAGGACAAACCGCAATTTGGAAGACCCCGTGGCTTAGTTCCTTCATCTCTCGCCACACCCAGCTTGGATTCTTTGCCTAGGCTCGCCCTCGCTGTAACACACACACACACACACACACACACACCTATCCTTTTGTCGTTCCCTTACATTGACCAAGTTCATCTATCCATGCAACAGACCGTTTTCTCTCTGTGCATTATGGCATAAAATCTTCTCTCGGTGACTCACTGTATATTGTTGACATATGTCTGACTAATTTATGTTTATGAGAACTCTTGTTGGACGTCTGGTGCAGCTATACATTGTTGTTGGCACTCCGTCGCTTACGACGTCGGGGGTTCCAGTTGATCCGATCAACGGAACAGCCTGCTTGTGAAATTAACGTGCAAGTGGCTGAGCACTCCACAGACACGTGTACCCTTAACGTAGTTCTCGGGGATATTCAGATTGACACAGTGTAACAAGGCTGACCCTTTGAATTACAGGCACAACAGGAAGTAAGAGTGAGAGAAAGTTATGGTGGAAGAGTACAGCAGGGTTTGCCACCATCCCCCGCCGGAGCCTCGTGGAGCTTTAGGTGCTTTCGCTCAATAAACACTCACAACACCCGGTTTGAGAATCGAAACCGCGATCCTATGACCGCGAGTCCGCTGCCCTAACCACTGGGCCATTGCGCCTCCACAACATCATTACCAAAGTCAAACAGATCCACAGAGCATGTGCCTTTTCGGTGATCTTCACGGTTGACCGATATACAAGACAATTTCGGGAAAATAAGCTCACCCGAAGGTCCCCGGTTCACTCCCAACTAAAGGCAGCATTTCCAAAACAGCAGGAGAACGTCTAGGAGTCATACCTTAGGTGGGACCTGGATCCTTTAGAGCGACAAGCACTAAAGGAGTCGAAATACCTGCTTGACGGAAGTTCTGATGAAAATTCCTCATGCTGTTCGCTCGTCTCGTAGCAAGTTTTTCACTTACTACTCATTCTTGCTTGTAACTTCTGACTACAATTCTCCAAGCCACGCCTACCTGCATCTCGCTGTATATGTGGAATGCCTGCAACACTTCGGAAATCCAATTTACCGCTTACATCCGCGAACAATAATTAATTCCCCCAGTTAAACACAGTTAACCCAGCTGGGATTAATTAAATAACCAACCTTCTAAAAAACACTGCCTTCCTTCCTCCACAAATACCAGCATATACCAACCCAATAAACACCCTGACATACTCTTCACCTCACCGTTCACACACACACACACACATACGTTCACACTTCCTTAAACCTTTACACTTTCCATATTTATTTTGTTCATCACTCTCAGCTCTTGGTTCTATTTTTGTGTGGAAGGTGTTATAAAGCATCATTCTAAGTATCCCGCGCTCTATCCACATGCGTTTTACCATTCACCATGCTGCTGACTCTTTTCAGTCCATAAATATATAGTGCGAGCATGCACAAATTGATGTTGGTTTGTTTACGTCTCCGTAACCTAGCGGTTCGGGAAAAGAGACGACAGAATATGTACCAGACGTAAAAAAGAAAAGAAATATAATACTGTAAGCAGGTAATCCTGCGACGGACTGGCGTTCTCTTCAGAAGGAATGTTGGCTTGCTCGTCTAGCCAGCGGGATGGGATCATTCGAAAGCTATAACAATGCGAGAAAGCGCATTGTAACCAGCAGTGTGTTACAACATCCGGTAGTCTGATCCATACAATGATATATATATAGGCGCAAAATTGCGACTGACCAGCAGGCCGATAACTGACGAGGAGTTAGTGACCATCTGCGTCCGTTTCCCGCTTGTTTGTGTCTTTTTTTTTAAATATATTTTTAACTCATTATAAATAGACATACATACATATACATATATATTTCTTCATTTCCTATATATATATATATATA
>NC_068991.1:61617029-61617897 GCF_001194135.2 Octopus bimaculoides
GTGTGTGTGTGTGTGTGTGTGTGTGTATTTCGCACGTCAGTATGTGTACCTTCGTGACTATTATCAAAAGTGCAAATCTATCGAATAGGTATTTTTTAAAGTCTGTCAGGACTATTATTCACAGCTTTATAATTCACAGCTGGGAACGAACACGCTCGCAGTCGTGAGAATACACAACGAAAAGCCTGCAGCTGTTTCGAATGGCGGGTCACATTTACAAGCACCAGTACTTCGATTACCACGAGGGTGTGTGTGTGTGTGTGTGTGTGGCGGAGAGAGAGAGAGAAAAAAAGTCAGTAAACGACAACTACAATAATAATAATAATGATTATAATCCTTTCTACTGGAGGCACAAAGCCTCATATTTGTGGGGAGGAGACTAGTCGATTACATCGACTGCTAACGATTCTGCCAGCTCGCCGCCTTTATAATAATAAGGATGGTTTCAAATTTTGCAAGAAGGGCAGCAATTTTGGGGAAGGGGACGAGTCGATTATATCGACCCCAGTGTTCAACTGATATGTATTTCAACGACTCCGAAAGGATGAAAGGCAAAATCGATCCCTGCGGTATTTGAACTCAGAACGTAATGACAGACGAAATGCCGCTAAGCATTTTGTCCGCCGCCTTAAGAACAACAGGAGCAACAACAACAACAACAAAAACTCAGTAAACTAAGCCTTATTCACAAAACAAGTGATGTGGTGACCCAACAGGTGACTTATTCCTTCAATCCCCATAAAAATATAAACACAATGCTACACACACACACTTCGGAACAAGGAAGTGCACCAGGTGGTGTTCTTATAATAATAATAATAATAATAATAATAATAATAAATTCGTTTATTGGCCACAAGGGCTTACA
>NC_068991.1:61617907-61619614 GCF_001194135.2 Octopus bimaculoides
ATAATAAATTCGTTTATTGGCCACAAGGGCTTACATAAAATTACATTAAAACACATACAACAACATAAAAGTCAAAAACAGGACGATACAATGGGTTTTACAACGTGTAAACAGTATGTATATAACGATTAAGAATTAAACAATTTAAATAATAATGATAATAATGCCCGGATGCAGTACCAGGCAGTGGCGCTCATGGCTTCTGATCTTAATTGATTGGAAGTGTTATCATGTACATTGTTTTGTCTTGGTATAAAAAGATGGGCTACAGCAAATATTCTGCTCAATACCACAGATTTGCTTGTCAGTTGTTCGACCTTAACCAGTTGAGCATTTCCCTTGGTAGCTGACGATATGTGCATCTCTGATCACGAGCAGAAGTAGTGGGGGAGTATCATAACCATGTGTTGAGAGGAATTCTTTGGGGTTTGAATAATTCACCTTTGGAAACATGGGTGTTTTGCTCAACATCCTTAAACAAACCTTATTCGGGGACCTTTTGAGAAGGATGGGCTACTCAACCTGAAGAAAATTCTAACTGGGCCCCACCTGCGAGGTCATGCGCTGTTTATTTTGATATAAGATCACCATGTCGCGCACATATGGTTGTGATGCACGTGCCTGGTGTACTCTTATCAGATGGGTAGTCATGATGGGTATAATGGGCTTCGTATATTTGTACCCCAGTGTCACTTTGATGGCATGCACTGCTCTCTCACTCAATAATAATAATAATAATAATAACCCGTTCAACTAAAGGCACAAGGCCTGAAATTTGTTGGGAGGGGTAAGTCGATCACATTGACACCAGTACTTGACTGGTACTCGACTTATCGACCCCGAATGGATGAAAAATGCTGAAAAATGATTAACTTGAGCTTAAGGTGTTTTTGTTTAAGTCACATGATTACATTCCTACTTGTCCACGTGCATCTACGTTTGCGTGTGTGTTAGTATGCATACAGATGATGTATGTATGTATGTATGTATGTATATGTGTGTGAGTGATATATATCACTAAAGAGACCGATTCTGAAATATTTTGAGCGATCGCTATACCCGAGAACGAAGAAGCAGCCCTCACACACACACACTGTCTATTCACATCAGATGGTGTTTAAATCAACTATGACCTGGGTCAACATTGATCTAAACTTATCTAAGTTACGAGCAATAAACTTGAGCATGTACACTGTGTGTGTGAGTGCGCCCGCCGCGCGTGTGCATGTGTGTGTACGTGCGCGTGTGATCAAGACTTGTGATAATGAGTTGGGAGGGTGGGGGGAATCCAAAAAGGAATAGTAGGAGTAGATAAAGTGTATGGTAGGTATAGCTGTTTGCTGTGATATATGTGGTGGTGAAGACGGCGAGCTGGCAGAAACGTTAGCACGCCAGGCGAAATGCTTAGCGGGGTTTCGTCTGTCTTTATGTTCTGAGTTCAAATTCCGCCGAGGTCGACTTTGCTTTTTATCCTTTCGGGGTCGATAAATTAAGTACCAGTTGCGTACTGAGGTCGATCTAATCGACTGGCCCCCTCCCCCAAAATCTTCGGGCCTTGTGCCCAGAGTAGAAAAGATATATGTGGTATGTGGTGGTGATGAAAATGACGATGGTGGTGGTGGAGGTGTATATTAAAAGTTGGTAATAGCGGTGATGGGGGCTGGTGAAAGTAAAAGGCCGTGGTGACATTCATACTGTTGGAAATGA
>NC_068991.1:61623285-61630371 GCF_001194135.2 Octopus bimaculoides
ATATATATATATATATATATATAGGTATACATTTCTGTGTCTGTGTTTGTCTCCCCACTACCACCACCACCGCTTGACAACCGATGCTGGTGTGTTTACGTCCCCGTAACCTAGCGGTTCGGCGAAAGACACCGATAGAATAAGTACTAGGCTTACAAAGAATAAGTCCTGGGGCCTTTAACCCCTAAATATAATGTAGTAACACAAAACAATGATGTAATACTTGCAATGTAACGGTTTCTAACAGGTAGGGAAAAATTAATGAGAACTGAACAACGAAAAGTTTCTCATTTTGCCCCACTTATATATATGTATATATATATATATGTATATATATATATATATATATATAGGTGGGGCAAAATGAGTAACATATATATATACATGCGCACATATGCACATACACACACATATATAGATATTATATGGTAGGGGGCATGGTCTCGAAAGGTGAAAACTTGAATATGATGATGATGAAGATAGACAAAGACATGAAAAAGATGGCAAACAATCAAAATAAGGTTGACGAAAATTTGCAGGAACGGAATTCGCTTAGTGGGTGCAAACCCAGGTTTTTCAGAATGTTCAAAACATTGCCCCCGCAAAAAAGAAATTTGAGTGTAAAGGAGCGCTTGCACCCTCTGCGACCCTGTTCCCGAGCCTGTAAATGCAGAGGGAAAAAGAGGTGTCAAGCGAAAAGATTAAAACGTGAAGGTCATGTCGTATGATAACAGAGATACATAATAATATTGGAGACGGGTGGGGATGGAGAGAGGGGAACACGCGTAAAGAGATGCAAGGAGGGCGGATGCTGTGAATGTTTGGGTGTGTATTTTACGCGTGGGCGAAGTTTGAAGTTAGCAGATTCTAAGAGACAAGCGAGGCTAGTATTTACAAGTTAGGGTGAAACGGGATGAAGGGCGGGAGACAGGCAGTACTTGTATCAATGAGGCAGAGAAAGTTCATGTGAGTGTTGGGATTAAGAAAAATATTAATGTAATGGATATATTAAAATCAGGTTAACCATCCCATTTATGATGAAAGCGTTACCCTGGTATTGCGTACGTGAGTGACTGTGTGTACGTGCGTGCACGCAAAGGTTTTGTCAATCATCTGTCATCTGCATACGAAGAACATCGATCTACAAAAACAAAATAAGCTTTTATCTTCGATCTACTCAGTGATGACAGACAGAGAGCTAAACGAAGCGACAATACTGGAGCGAGCTTCTCACGTAGTTACTGGACTTGCTAAAAATAGCAGTTAAACCTCTCTCAAAATATAAGCTAGCCTCTTATAGCAAAAAGAAAAAAAAAGAATACATTGAATAATGTAGCTCCTGAATATAACATGGTGGTCACGACTGGAACACTTTTACTCAATCAGCGCTGGATTATAGCTCCTCAACAGCAAAAACAACAAGTAAATAAACTTTCGGCAAAGCAGATCGCTAGTTCAGTTTCGATTCTTAGTCTAAGCAATGATTCTCAACCATTTCTGGCCTGTGCACCCCCTTTGGTTCCTGGCCATTTGATGATTTTAAAAAATCCTATTATATTTTTAGAATTAAATATTATAAAGAATTATATTTAAAAATTGTTGGAATATTTTGTGTATTGTAGCGATCAATTTACTGCAGATAAATTTTAACAACGAAATCTTATATGGATCCCGGTTGAGAACCACTGGTCCTCAGCTAGTATATTTCACTTAACTTACTAAAATCCTTGAAAAATGCATGATCACCACAAACTCCCTTATGCCTGTCCCAATTACTTTTGAAGATCTGGTAACTACATCTAGTAGGTAGAATTACTGCATTGAAATTTATTTGTTGGTTCGAGTGAGTGCTTGGCAAAGGCATGAGCAACATGAGATCCTGTATCTCTGGTACCTAATGTTGTCCCCAACTTCGTTCTGGCAACTTCTTCGACGTCAGTGATATCGAAACTGCTATCTAGGGCGGCGAGCTGGCAGAATCGTTAGCACGCCGGGTGAAATGCTTAGCAAAATGCTTAGCGGTATTTCGTCTGCCGCTACGTTCTGAGTTCAAATTCCGCCGAGGTCGACTTTGCCTTTCATCCTTTTGGGGTCGATTAAATAAGTACCAGTTACGCACTGGAGTCTATGTAATCGACTTAATCCCTTTGTCTGTCCTTGTTTGTCCCCTCTGTGTGTAGCCCCTTGTGGACAATAAAGAAATAAGAATTGTTAGCACGCCGGGCAAAATGCTTAGCGGTATTTCGTCTGTCTTTACGTTCTGTGTTCAAATTCCGCCGAGGTCGACTTTGCCTTTCATCAATTCCAGATGGATTAAATAATTACCAGTTACGCACTGGGTTCGATGTAATCGACTTAATCCCTTTTTCTGTCCTTGTTTGTCCCCTCTATGTTTAGCCCCCTCTCGGCAATAAAGAAATAGATATCAAAACTGCTGCGGACGCCTGACCTGCTCTTGGGTAACATCATTGACGCGGAGAGAGAAGACCGTCTGCGTGGGAAACAGCTGATTTTCCGTACAGCAATGCTTCACTTTACGAGGGCCCGCTTTACAAAATCCCAGGTTAACAAGTTTTATTTTTCAAGCACAAGATCCAAAATTTGAACGAAGTGCAAAAGTTTCTACTACCATAACAAATGCTTCAGCATGTTAGCGAGAAGTTTACGGAAAGCGAAAAAATGCTTCTTTTAAACAAACAACTCTAGACTTGTTTTTTAAAAAGAAATCTACAAGTCCGTCTACGAGTGCTTGTGAATCGGCGATCGCGTCTACAAGTGATGGTGTGCGCGAGTCTAGTACGAGTATAAGTGACTCAGAAAGCGATTATAATAAAATTGTATTTATCATAAATCATCTTCACATTGTTTTTACTTTACATAAAATATTCTTTACATGCTACTGTTGTTTTATTGCCATTTATTTAGGAGTATTATAAATTTTATAGGTAAAATATTTTTCTGGGAACGAATTATGATTTATAATATTGCTACTATGGGAAATTATTGTTCTGCTTTACGAATTTTAGCTAGTCGAGCGGTCTACGGGAACAAATTAACTCGTATATCGAGACGTTACTGTATTTCTTTGTGTGAATGTTTTACGTTTACCAAAAGGTAAAAACTGTATTGTAAATAAAACAGTTTCAACTCAATACAAATCGTGTTACTTGATGAAACATGCTGTATTATTTTCACGATTGATTGCAACAAAGAAACGCACACATTCAAGATACAGCCTTTTATGTCAATTATTTGTAAATTGTTCATGTTAATATCTTTCTTCGTCGTCATTGTAATACGACTTGTAAGATCATGTCAAACAGCTGTTGTCGCGTGTAGGACAGATACAGCTATCGACCGAGCCCATCACTTTTTATTTATTTAATTTTTTTTCAATCTATAAGTCAGGAAGGAAACAATACCCACCACCCTATATAAGAACCACCAGGATTGATGGGAGGGACGGGGACGGAGTTAGATAGCCTCAGGACAGAGATGTGGCCTGTACAAGATGGACTCTTGTTAAAAGCACCCAAAATAGCAGCCTTGGGCCGAAGTTAAAAAGTTACTTGCAATATTTATTCAATTCTTTTAAGGCGGCATACTGGCAAAATTGCATTGCAGTATTTCGTCTGTCTTTACGTTCTGAGTTCAAATGCTACTGATGTCGATTTAGCCATTTTTAATTTTTATTTTTTTTTTTGAGTCGATAAAATAGACCCCAGTTGAATTCTGGGGTTGATGTAATCGACTCATCTACTCCCCTTAAAATTGCTGGTATTGTGCCATAATTAGGAAGAAATATTTATTCTGCTTGTAATGGCGTGTGTTAACACAAAGCGCAACGGGCGACGATCGTGGCCGTCAGGCACAGGTCGACAGGCCACGACCCCTGTGCTCTACTGGTATTTATTTTATCGACCCCGAAAGGGATGAAAAGCAAAGCGGATCTCGGCAGAATTTGAACTCAAAGCGTGAAGACGAACGAAATGGAGAGAACGATAAAACAGAGAGAGAAGAAAATGTGTAGGGATTAACTATTGGGTTGTCCATAAAGTTCGTGCCAATTTATAGTAGCTTGCCTTTCAACTTATTTGCCATGAAACCACCTCAATTCTGGGAAGAGGGTATTTTCAAGTTGAAGGAAAGATGGAGACGCATTGTGCAACAAAATGGTTCATATTTGGTTGATTAAAAATGTAATGGCAAGTATTTATTGACCTTTTTCTTTCGTTTAAAAATCGGCACAAACTTTCGGGTTAACCCAATACAAATATAAGACAGAAAGTTATGATAAAAATACCCCTTCACTTACTCACAAACTACGGGGTGGGGATGGGACCTAATCCGAAACTGCCAAAATAAACTACTTAAGATCTTAATAGTTTCAGTGTTCAAGATAACTTGGGATGTAATTAATGTTAAGGTTAGGTGTAACATTCTAATAATCACATATAATTAGACAGGGCGTGGAAAAGTAAACAGAATCGTTCAAGTACAGGATTTTTGTTTTATCTCCTATTGTTTCCTACTTTCGGAGATATACACCCTGTGGTTGTAATTATTTCATTTACCTTTCCACGGCGAACTTTGAAATCTGTTTTAAAAAAAGACACTTGTGTGTCTATGATAAAAAAATCAGCCGAGTATTTCACAGATAAAAAGAAAGAACCAGTCAAGTACTGTAGTCGGTGCGATCGTCTAACCCTCAAAATTTATAGACCATCGACCCCTACATGGAATCCTTGACTCCCTCATCGATCCCCAGGCATGTACAAGAAAATAACTAAATAATAATGATAAATAGATGTGTATTTATCGACCCCTTGAACAGTCCCTTCGACACCCAGGGGTCGATATCGACCGTTTTGGAGACTCCTGGTCTAACTTTTTCTCCTCTAAATACTGGACTTGTGCCAAAATTTGAAACCATTAGAGTTGTTAGTACGCCAGACGAAATGCCTTTCATCCTATAGGGTCAACTTTGCCTTTCATCCTTCAGGGTCGACTTTGCTTTTCATCCATCGGGGTCGATAAAATAAGTACCAGTCAAGTACTGGAGGTCAATGTAATCAATTTACTCACTTCTCAAAAATTGCTGGCCTTGTGCTAAAATTTGAAATCAATATTTACAGTTTCATCACCTTTATATCTGGGGGTCGATGTAATCGACTACCCCCCCCCCACAAATTTCAAGCCTTGTACCTATGGTAAAAAGGATTATTATTATTATTATTGAGTGAGAGAACAGTGTATGCTACCAAAGTGACACTGGGGTATAAATATACGAAGCCCAGTATACCCATCATGACTACCCGTCTGATAAGGGTACACCAGGCACATGCATCACAACCATATGTGCATGACACGGTGATCTTATGTCAAGATAAACAGCACATGACCTTGCAGGTGGGACCCAGTTAGAATTTTCTTCAGGTCAAGTAGCCCATCCCACTCAAAAGGTCCCTGAATAAGGGGTCATTTAAGGATGCTGAATGAAACTTCCATGTTTCCAAAGGTGAATTATTCAAACCCCAAAGAATTCCTCTCAACACATGGCTATGATGCTCCCCCACTACTTCTGCTCGTGATCAGAGATGCACATATTGTCAGCTACGAAAGGACATGCTCAACTGGTTAAGGTCAAACAAGTGACAAGGAAATCTGTGCTATTGAGCAGAATATTTGCCGTAGCCCATCTTTTATACCAAGACAAAATATGTACATGATAACATTTCCAATCAATTAAGATCAGAAGCCATGAGTGCCACTTCCTTGGACTGCATCAGGGCATTTATTATCATTATTACTATTATTATTATTATTATTATTATTATTAAGGCAGTGTGCTTGTAATATCATAATACAAACATATTCTTAACTTAAGTGTACATACGGAAGTGGAGGTGACACACATCTCATCACATCAAGCATAATTGCTATCCAGTACCACCATCCCCGTCCTTACTATATGCAAGTATGGTGGCCTCAGAAGACATGACTGCTCCATCACAATAGGAAAGCAATGGTGTATTGTGTAGAATCAAATTTATCTGTAATAGTCACCATCAACAACCAGATGACGGAGTATCTTGTAATTGATTAACCAGACTTCTACTGTAGGAGTAAGAATTGATAAGTTTTTACTTGTTGGATTAGTGTAAAAGAGGTACACAAAAAATAAGAGTGACTCTCAGCTTCTGATCTTAACTGATTGGAAGTGTTGTCATGTATATGTTTCATCTTGGTGTAAAAGATGGGCTACAGCAAATATTCTGCTCAGTACCACAGATATGCTTATCAGCTGCTTAACCATGACATTATGTGCATCTCTGATCACATGGAGTAGTTGGGGAACATAAATGTTATGCGTTGAGAGGAATTCTTTGGGGTTTGAATAATTCACTGCTGAAAACATAGGTGTTTCATTCATCATCTTTAAATAAACCTTATTCAAGGACCTTTTGTGCTGGATGGGCTACTTGACCTGAAGAAAATTCTAACTGGGCCCCACCTGCAAATTCATGCGCTGTTTATCTTGATGAAGTCACTCTATCATGCACATATGATTGTGAAGTATGTACCTGGTGTACTCTTATCTGACGGTTAATCTTGATGAGTATATTGGGGTTTGTATATTTGTACACCAATGTTACTTTGATGGCATGCCTTGCTCTCTCACTCAATAACAATAATCCTTTCTATTATAGGCACAAGGCCTGAAATTTGTGGAGAGGGTTAAGTCAATTACATTTACCCCAATACTCAACTGGTACTTACTTTATCAACCCCGAAAGAATGAAAGGCAATGTTGACCTCGGCGGAATTTGAACTCAGAATGTAAAGACTGTTGAAATGCCGCTAAGCATTTTGTCCGGCATGCTAACGAGTCTGCCACATCACCACCTTAATAATAATAATAATAATAATAATAATAATAATAATTGATTCTGTTTTTTAATAATTAATTCTGTTCTTAATAATAATAATAATAATAATAATAATAGCACTTTCTACAATAGGCACAAGGCCTGAAATTTGGTGGGAGGAGAGATTTGAACTTGAAACATAGTGTGTCATAAGTAA
>NC_068991.1:61630443-61631563 GCF_001194135.2 Octopus bimaculoides
ATAATAATAATAATAATAATAATAATAATAATAATAATAATTGATTCTGTTTTTTAATAATTAATTCTGTTCTTAATAATAATAATAATAATAATAATAATAATAATAATAATAATAATAGCACTTTCTACAATAGCCACAAATTTGGTGGGAGGAGAGATTTGAACTTGAAACATAGTGTGTCATAAGTAAATAATGCAAGGTATCTGTCTGATGCTCTAACAATTTTGTCAATCCACCATCTTCAACAAGAGTAATGAGACAAGAGATGTAGAAGAATGGGATATGCAGGGCTGTAGAGTCGAAACAAAAACTTTGACTCTGACTCCTCTGCTATTGGCACCTTCAACTCCGACTCCTCTTTATGTAATTAAGTGATTGTGGTCTACATATCGCATAAAGCATATGCATACACTTGTACTTCGAGTAGGCCTATATGTTATAACTGGTTTATATTAAAGAATAAAGATGTCAGAGCTGGTATACTTTTACTGACTCCGACTCCAGTTACGCCTTAATTGTTTCTGAGTCTGACTCCAACTCCACGGCCCTGCTGGTATGCTATACACAGAGTGAGTATTGTGGTAGGGTATCACATTAGCATAAAGAAGAAATCAAATCAGGAGAAGACTTTGCTTTAGTGTCAGAAACAACAAAATGGTCAAATTAACTGGGTACAAAAGTGATTAAGAAATTTGAACTTTGCAAAATAAGTCAGTTAGAAATGAAAATCTAGGCACAGAGCTCGGTGTGTGGTTAAGAAACTTGCTTCGTAACCATGTGGTTTCGGTTTCAATCCCATGACACAGCATCTAGGGCATGCATCTTCTGCTACAGCCCCAAACTGACCAATGCCTTTATGAATGAATTTGGTAGAGAGAAACTGTGGAAGCCTTAAGGCAGCGAGCTGGCAGAAACGTTAGCACGCCGGGCGAAATGCTTAGTGGTATTTCATCTGCCATTATGTTCTGAGTTCAAATTCCACCGAGGTCGACTTTGCCTTTCATCCTTTTGGGGTTGATAATTTAAGTACCAGTTATGCACTGGGGTCAATGTTATCGACTTAATCCCTTTGTCTGTCCTTGTTTGTCCCCTTTATGTTTAGCCCCTTGTGGGCAAT
>NC_068991.1:61634358-61635181 GCF_001194135.2 Octopus bimaculoides
CACATTGCTTGACAACCGATGCTGGTGTGTTTACATTCCTGTAACTTAGCGGTTCGGCAAAAGAGACCGATAGAATAAGGCTTACAAAGAATAAGTCCTGGGGTCGATTTGCTCGACTAAAGGCGGTGCTCCAGCATGGCCGCAGTCAAACGACTGAAACAAGTAAGTAAAGTAAAGATGTATAATAATTCAATTACATATTAGGTACTTTGTTATGCACTTTGTCATCCACTGGTCTGAGGGAAAACTGTTTTGCCTGAAACCAGTCCAAAGGTTGGAGATTACTGCTGGAGACCAAGTTGTTACAAATGACCAGGTATAACTTTTACAGCACAGGAAAATCTAAAACAGATAAAGAACTGGAACATTCAAGACTAAATATTCACTGTACAGTGTGATTGGAAATTTTCCTCTGCCTCTATTTCTCTATTTCTCAACTCCACTCACTCTCTCCACTTCTCTCTTTCTCTATACATATATAATTGTATAAAATATGATATATTACATACATACTGGCATTTCTAAATGTAAGTGAATTTACATGTATAATTAAAAAATAAAGCCAGTCTTGTTTCAGGAACACAGATGATTGTTTTTTAAGTATCATCAGAAGACATGATAGTAATCAAAAATGTACTACCATGACACAAGGCTGACGACCATATTGTTAAGATTATCAATGAATCTATTAATGCAAATAGAACTCTATATTCAGCATTATCTTCTTTCATAATAGTAAACTGATACGATTACCAGATGAGGATATGTATGCGCAAATATAAATATATATATGTATGCATATATATATGTGTGTGTGTGTGTG
>NC_068991.1:61635191-61635417 GCF_001194135.2 Octopus bimaculoides
GTGTGTGTGTGTGTGTATTTTGTATACAGATATATGTATATATATATACATATACAAGTATATGTATATATATACATATAATATATGCATATATAAATATACACATATAAACATGTAAATAATATAGTCATATATAAATATATAAATGTATATATATGTGTATGTATGTGTATACATACATATATATATATATATATATATATATATATATATATATATATATATA
>NC_068991.1:61635514-61637402 GCF_001194135.2 Octopus bimaculoides
TATATATATATATATATATATATATATATATATATATATATATATATATGTCTGTGTGTGTGTATGTATATATATATATATACATATATATATATATATATAAATATATATATATATATATATATATATGCACGCATATAGGTATATGCTTATATAAATGCATATTTATACACATACATGTATGAGTGTGTATATGTATTAAATCTAAATCCATGTATGTATGTATCTATCTATCTACCTACCTATATATATAAGTGTATATACATACATATGTTTAAGTAAATACAAATACATGTTTATATTTATATAGATATTTGAAAATAATACTTATGTATATATAAACAGAAATATGTATGCATAGGTTTATATAAATACATACACTTACAATTGTACTATATATATATTAAAATATAGATATATATATATTACACTCTCTGAATGGTTGGCGTTAGGAAGGGCATCCAGCTGTAGAAACTCTGCCAAATCAGATTGGAGCCTGGTGTAACCATCTGGTTTCACCAGTCCTCAGTCAAATCATCCAAGCCATGCTAGCATGGAAAGCGGACGTTAAACGATGATGATGATGATATACTATATATATATATGCTTATTTATTTCTATGTGTATATGTATTTACACATATAGATATACATATGTATTTTTGCAACTGTGTATATGCATATATATGTATATACAGGGTGCGATGGGTAAATTGCCACCATTTTACATTTTTTCATTTCACGCATGCGCATTGTTTATTTTTGATTTTGTCGACTACACAGTATAGTAGGGTCTATTGGGCACTGTCTGTGAGAAAAAAAAGTACCATGATGCAATTCACTCTGCCAGAAATTTGGAAATTACATGATATATCGCTTGACATTTGTATCAGGAGCACCAATACAAACATTTCAAAGTGTTTGGGTGTCAATCTAAGGACATAAAAATCAAATATCCAGTCAACTTCATGGTTGTTTGGAGTGATCACTGATGGTGACGTTCATCTTCCCACACAGCCTCAGACTGAACATGGAGGCTTTCATCAAGTGCCTGGGGGAGGTAGTGCTGCCCTGGATGAAGAAGGTGTTTGCTAGAAGACTCCAAGTCTAGCAATAGGACTCTGCACCATGCCACACAAGCAGGAGGACCTAGTCATGGATGTCAGACTATTTCTGCGAGCACATCACCTCTAACATCTAACCTCCTAACTCCCCAGACTGCAACCTCCTTGATTATTATGTGTGGGGCGCATTTGAGTAGGAGACCAACAAAACTCCTTGTAACACTAAAGATGAAACTAAGGCAAGAATTATGGCAGCATTAACCAACTTAAACAAGGGGACCATCCAGAAAAGTTGCAGGAGATTCTGAAGTCGTCTGGAGGCCGTGGTTGAAGCCAATGGCGATTTTATTGAATAAATTTACACTTCAGTATTTCAAGATATTTTTATGTAATTTGGGCAAAAACGAGAGGTCAGTGTTATTTTCATTTTTGCATAATTTAGACCAGTGCTACTCAAAGTGGTGGTCCGCGGACTGGTACCGCTCCGTGAACCATCAGCTGCAGGTACGCAGCGAGTTTCCAGAAAAGAAAGAAACATTATAAAATGGTTATAAAATGCTTATGTAATATTGTATTATTTGTTTACAAAATAAATATAAGATTAAAAAATTGTCAACTTTTATTACATTCA
This sequence comes from Octopus bimaculoides, assembly GCF_001194135.2. Taxonomy (NCBI): domain Eukaryota; kingdom Metazoa; phylum Mollusca; class Cephalopoda; order Octopoda; family Octopodidae; genus Octopus; species Octopus bimaculoides. The sequence continues at coordinate 61,637,209 of NC_068991.1, forward strand.
TTATATATATTGTTTCCGGTATAAATTAATATTACTAAGAAATATTACCGGTCCCTGACACATTAGAAAAAAAACAAAAACTGCCAGTATGCCACATCAGATAATTTGAGTTGTACTGATTTAGACAATAGTTTATTCACTGCATCATGCATAAGGTTCAAATGTACAAAAGACAAAAGGAAAAGACAGGTGTA
>NC_068991.1:61637726-61637999 GCF_001194135.2 Octopus bimaculoides
CGGGATATTGCATTGAAATGTGCATAGGTTATTAAACAAGTTTTATTACGGATTGCGTTATGGCTCATATTTAAATTGATATGCACACAAAATTGTCTCATAAACAACTTTTCAAGTGAGAATTTTGCTACGTTGATAACAGGTAGAATATCTGGCAGAAACGTAAGCACGCCGGGCGAAATGCCTAGCGGTATTTCGTCTGCCGCTACGTTCTGAGTTCAAATTCCGTCGAGGTCATCTTTGCCTTTCATCCTTTCGGGGTCGATAAATTAA
>NC_068991.1:61639415-61641623 GCF_001194135.2 Octopus bimaculoides
TATATATATATATATATTCATTGCTACATTTTAGCTATTTAATCATATATTTGTACCTTTGAGACCAATAAGACCATTATTATTATTAATAACATTATTATTATTATTCTTTCCGTCTCTGACAAGAATTTCTTTTCAACTGAATTAATTCGGTTATGGGAATGATAATGTTAGGAGGACAGTTAATTTTGGCATGAGAAATATGAGAAAATGCTAAGGCTGAAATGGTAAGTGGAACGGGTGAGAAAGAGATGAATAGAAAATGGTAAATGACAAGAGGAGTCAGTAGAACATGAGAATCTATCTGCGTGTGTGTCGCTATTTCGAAATGAAAATGTCTTCGAAAAAGAGTAACTAAGAGATCGGAATATGCGCTATGTGTATATACATCCTACATATGTATATATGTATACATTCATAAACACATGATTATGTATACTTACGAATACGTATGTGCATGTGTGTGTGTGTGAGTGTGTGTGTGTGTGTGAGTGTGTGTGTAATTTGAATCGGCATCATTAAATGCAGCAACTTACATTTTACCAAAATAATAATAAACCTCATCTTTTCATTGAAACGTTTCAGAAATACAAACTAATTATAATACGAGGTTAGGAAGACCCCGCGATCGAAGGGAACTCATTAACTAATCAAAGAGTAAAACCTTGAAGAAAGAAAATATACATATAAATATAGGTACAACATTGTTTTTTAATATAAAGATGAACGGTTCTGAGTAAATGTGTTATAAATTGTTGACAAGGTATAAGTAATTTTTAAATTTACTCTGTTTAGAACTTGTGTAAAAAGCTGGTCGATTTTAGGGGTTTTATTTTTATTCGGGTCAAACTTATAAATCGAATCATTGAGTCACAATGTAGTGAAATAGTTATTAAATAATTGAACTCGATAATACAGACATGGAATGCAATACAATATGATTCTTCAATACTGGCACAAGGCCACACATTCTGAGAGAAAGCGAAGATGTACAGTCGCTTTATAATCGACCTAGAATCTGACTGATAAAATAAAACATCGTAAAATGTATATAATAAATCTTGGGTAATACTTACATTACAAGTGGGTAATTCTCTAACATTCCGGGCAAATATTAATCCAAGTTGGTGGCTTACAAGCACACAGGTAAAAACAAACCATCGAATGTCATGCATAATTTCTGGTGATGTTTAATGTTTGAAGTGCTTTTCTTTTTGTCTTAGACAAGGTACATGACACCTGAAGAGACTCATCAACGTTGATGGCGGTAGGTAATGTAATCAAGAGGAATAATGCGGGAAAACGATGAAGATAGTAAAGATAAACGATCAAGGGATTAAGTTGGTGCTAGAGATTAAGGGGTGAGACGATCGTGATGGATTATAAACAATAGCAATTAACAACAAGGAGGGAACAACGATAGTCTCTCTCACCTTTCTTGTATTAGTTGTTTACGACTATGATAACGGTATAATTACAAAACATAGATAATCCTGAACAACCGTTCACTTTCTCTATTCATTAGTATATGAGAAAAAGAAAACAAAAACCAAAAACCCCCAGGTACTTAATAAACAATAGCTTCTGAAGAAAAGATCTCCTTCTTCTCAGAATCTACACAATACTATATACACTATATATGTGTGTGTATACAGATAAAACTAGCTATTCTGTGCATATAATTGACTGAATGTACGTGATACACTTTCAGAAACGGTCCACTCGCTCGCTCTCTCTCTCCAAGACTGGCCTACTGTGTTCCTATCAAGTCAAAGCACATCGCACACAAGCTGTCACCCTCCCCTTCTTTTCCTCTCTCTCATTTTTTCTACCTGCTTCCTCCCCTTCTATTTACTGCTTACCCTCTATATTTCACTATATATATCTACCTCTCATTCTGTCGCTCTGTCTGTCTGTCTCTCTCTCTATCTGCAATTATACCCTCTCACTTCGTTTTCTCTTCACTTTCTCTCGCCTTTTACTATTTTCCCTCCGCTTACGTATCTCTCTCTTTCTCTCTCTCTCTCTCTCTCTCTCTCAAGCTCTCTATCTATATATGTGTGTGTGTCTCTAGCTTAACCATCACACTGTATTGCATTCCTCCTACTACTACTACCGTAGCACCACGTTTTTCTCTTTCTCTAGTGATAAGCCACCCTTTTCCTCCATGTTGTACTCTTACTTTCTTCCCCCACTCTCTCTCTCTGT
>NC_068991.1:61642010-61643495 GCF_001194135.2 Octopus bimaculoides
GTGTGTGTGCAGCCATCAATTTTTTTCTCCCCAAAAGGGGGTTTTTCGTACCAATATTTACATGCAATTTTTTTTATAGCTTTATATGCTTCGAGATCCTCTGTTCCAATATGCAGTCTCTTAAGGTTTCTATTACCCGCTTCTCTCGATTTACAATTTTCTCATTTGCTCTCTCTCTTTCTATTCTCTCTCTCTCTCTCTCTCCCTCTTTCTCTCTCTCTCTCTCTCTCTCTTTCTCTCTCTCTCTCTTCTCGCTACCACTCTTTCAACCACCTCTTCTCTTTTTTCTTTCTCCCTCTGCCACTCTTTTTCTCACTCCCTCTCTCTCTTTCTCTCTCCCTCAGCCTCTCTCTCTTTCTCGTTCCCTCTCTATTCCTTTCTCCCTCTCTATCACTAGTATTTCTCTCTATCCCTCTCCCACACTATATAACTTTCCACTTTACTCTCTCCCTCCCTCCCTCACTCTTCATGCATTTCCCTTAAAACTGCCTCTCTTTTCTGTTCCCTTTCAATAAAAACAGTTTTCTAAACAACCCCATCCACCGTTTCTTTCATTCTTCCCTTCTCTTTCTGGTGTTTTCGTTCTTTCTTATCACTACCTCTAATTTTCCTGTTGGCAGAGGCCCACGGTTTTGGAAGAGTCTCCAACTAATTAGAAAAGGCAGCTTCTCTCTTAACGAAAACCTCTTTTTCCCTCAATCGTTCTGGTTCTTTTATTCTGTTGCTACCTCTCAGTACATCATGTATCTACTATATATATATACATGTATAATATACCTGTAAGCCATACACAAATACATAAAACCTATGTATTTAGCAGTGATTACTAAACAATGTTTTAAATAATGGGATCGACATTTGACATCAGACTTGAGCCCATTACTAGCTTTCTACGGGACTCTTATGTGTATACACACACACACAGAACCTTATGCATTCAAGAGAGTTGGAAACGCTAGGTCATGGGGACGCAAACATATCAACACTGATTGTCAAGCATTGGTGGTGCGGGGTACAAACACACACACACACACACACATATATATGACTTAACTACAGATGTGTACCCCCACGTCCAACTTTGTTGCCTTATAACTTCCAGACAAATGGATACATTTTAACGAAATTTTCAACAAATACCGCTTAGATGCTGTGGATTCAGAGTATATGGGGATTTATGGGAAAGGATTTTTCCGAAGGTGTGAGGAGAGGAGGAGAGGAAAATTCACACGATCCAACTCTTTTCCCTCATAACTTTCAGGAAAATGAATATCTTTTAATGAAATTTTATACGAATACCTTTCAAACGGCATAGATTACGATTATAAAGAAATTTGTGGGGAAATTTTTTTTGCGAGGGGGTGGGGAGAGGAGTTTTAAAAAAACGGAGTTTCGGATTAGGAAGACCAATGAAGTTGGAACTCTTCATGCATTTCCATTAAAGCTGCCTCTCTTTTCTGTTCCCTTTCAATAAAAACAATTTTC
>NC_068991.1:61643687-61645102 GCF_001194135.2 Octopus bimaculoides
AGATCGGCCTTTTCCGTAACACCCGCACCATCTTCACTACGGTGTTAGGGTAAGGGTTTTAGTGTCAGGGTTAGGGTTTTAGGGTTAGGGTTAGTGTTTAGGGTTAGGGTTACGGTTACGGTTAGGAACGGAATTCTCTAACGCAAACCCTAAAACTCAAACCCTAACCGTAAACCTAACCCTAACCCTAACTCTAAACCCTTCAAAATAAATTGCGCTCTCTGTATGTCTTTCGCTGTTATGACGTTGTTTCCCTGTTTCTCTCCAACACTTTTTACGGAAAAGGCCGATCTTTGGTAAAGATCGCCGAAGACACTTTCTACGGAAAAGGCCGATATTTAGGAACTCGTACCGAAAGATCGCCCAGTTTTCTAAACAACCCCATCCACCGTTTCTTTCATTCTCTTCTCTTTCTGGTGTTTTCCTTCTTTCTTTCTTATTTTTTCTCACACTATCATTACTCCTAATTTTCTTGTTTGGCAGGGATTTTTCGTATTTTTCATTTCACCACAGCCTTCAAAATGATGTGGAGCATCTTTTTATGAAAAAAAGGCCTGATTTGGCTGTTACTTCCAGCACATCCTAAATCACCCTCCGTTTTCACTCTCACATGTCTCTTTTACTCTTTTACTTGCTTTAGTCATTTGACTGCGGCCATGCTGGAGCACCGCTTTTAGTCGAGCAAATCGACCCTAGCACTTATTCTTTGTATGCCTAGCACTTATTCTATCGGTCTCTTTGCCGAACCGCTAAGTTACGGGGACGTAAAAGCGCAGGAGTGGCTGTGTGGTAAGTAGCTTGCTTACCAACCACATGGTTCTGGGTTCAGTCCCACTGCGTGGCACTTTGGACAAGTGTCTTCTACTATAGCCTCGGGCCGACCAAAGCCTTGTGAGTGGATTTGATAGACGGAAACTCAAAAAAGCCTGTTGTATATATGTATATATATGTGTGTGTGTCTGTGTGTTTGTGTGCCTGTGTTTGTCCCCCCAACATCGCTTTAATGTTTTTCAATATTTTTCTCCTATTAACACATTTTGTGGAATGATGATGCCAAAGTAACACACGCATAGTCCATTAGTGGAATATAAGGAACCAAAAAAAAAAAAAAGAAATAGCAATTTAAATTTTAACACCTCGCACACATGCACCTCAATCAAGCGCAGCCGTGTGTGTGTGTGTGTGTAAGAAAAATTTTTTCTAACAGAAAAGTATATTGTTAAAATGAATTATCGTTTACATACCTCTTTTTTTTCATCACTGCCAGCAATGATCTTCTCGGGCCCTCCAGTATTTTAGTTTCTAAACAGAAACAATCAGGGGCAAGGAGTGAGGATCCCCAAAAAATCATAATTTTTCAAAATTTTTTTATGTCATAAAAATGTATTTATTGGGAGAAAAATATTGAAAAACAT
>NC_068991.1:61645676-61653292 GCF_001194135.2 Octopus bimaculoides
ATTTGTTGAAAATTTCGTTAAAATGTATCCATTTGTCTGGAAGTTATGAGGCAACAAAGTTGGGGTGGAGGTACACATCTGTAGTTAAGTCATATATAAATAAATAAATAAATAAATACACACACACACACACACACACACACACACACACACACACACACACACACACATATGTAACGGTAGGGTCACTAATTTGTAACGGTAGAAGTTTATTTTGTAAACAATAGTATAGAACGTCAGAGTCATAATCAGTTTGTAAGGATTGGCTCTTCGTTGATTGCCATTTTGTAAAGTTGAAAGAACAGTGATTGCAGTTGTAAAGAAAATATTTATTTTACCATTATATTGTAAAAATACTTTGCCTCGACGGGCAGGTGATAAAATCGTAAAGCATGCAAAGTATAGATAGATGTCGTAGATTTTCTTTGTATAGTTTGTGTTTGTGTTCTCGTCATTGTGTAGTAATAATTACAGATAGAGATAGAGTGATGTTGTAAGAGACAATAAAGTGAGCTAGTGAGAGTTGTAGAGTCGAAGGAAGTTGGGTCTCATAGTCGCTGATTGTAAACTTCTTCCCCCCTCTGACCATTTGTCTTTAGTAGCTGGCTGCTTGTAGCCATGGCTAGTTGTCTGTTCACTAACTGATGGTCGCTCTCTCTAACTCGGGTTCCCACTAACTCGAGTTGTCACCAACTAACTAACTTTTGCTTGGGAGTTCCTGTTTTTATAACTACCCAGAAGGATAGACATATCGTTGAGAACAATGGATTTCGTTGGTGGTACTTGTTATCTTAATTCTAGCTTTTAGTGAAATAGAAGAGATTAGAAGAGTCAAGTGGCGAAGGCATTAATTTCCTTAGCTAAGGCATCTGATAAATGTAAACTGCTGTCACAGAAAAACTATTCTTTTACCGTGAGAAAAGTTCTGTTAATTTAAATCTGGCTATCTAAGGATCGAATCTACATCATGCCTGCAAGATCCACTACATCACTCCCCTCCCCAGTGAGGTTCCAAGGAAACGAAACGAACGATCTAGGGAAAAGAATGCATTCATACAAAAATGCATTTGAAGACAAGGTGACATTCAATTGTGAAAAGTATTTTGTTGTTAGTGAATGCGATGCAAGGCTGAGAAAAATTGTGCATATCAGGAGAGAGAATCTTGAGAAGGTATACGGGACAAGTAAGTATCTATTCGTGTGCGTCCGAATAGCGGTGTCGCTTTGCTTGTGCAGAATGCAAAATATGCCGGTTGGTGGGCGACTGAGGCAGAGTGAACGAGCGTGCGCATGAGTGCAGAATGTGCCAGCTGTTGCGTGACTGAGGCAGTGAGTGAGCGTGTAAAGGCATATACATAAGTACGAAAGAAAGTGCTGCAGCTGGGGAATAAGCTGAGGTGAGTGAGTGTGTGCATCCTCAATCCATGATATCAGCAAAAGTTTTCTTTCAGGATTGCATTTTGTGTGAAAATGCCTTGAAAAGAGTGCAGATGTGAATTGTGTCTGGCGTTGTTGTCGTGGGCATTTACTAAGTTAGCAAGAAAGACACAGTAGCATGCTGGAGTGATGCGCGAGGCAGATAATTTTCTCTATTAATTTCGTGACCATCCTGGGGTCGAACAGACACGAGTTGCGCCTGACAAGAGCGCAGAGAGCATGAGTTGACATCCGACGTACACAGAGTCGAGAAACAGAGCTGAAAGGGCACAGACATGAGAACATCTTTAAAGGCACTATGTTTTGGTTCATGTGTGTAAGTGGGACGAAACAACTGCTTCATTGGTGAGTTACCATGGTTTTCCTTTTGTGCCCTTTTCTTTTGCGACAGCGTTTTGTTCAGCGAGTCAGCCAGACTCCGTTCTCACTAACTCACTAACTGACTTTTACTTGGGGGTTCTTGTTTTTATAACTGTCCAGTAGGATAGACATATCGTTGAGAACAGTGGATTTCGTTGGTGGTACTTGTTATCGTAATACTAGCTTTTGGTGAAATAGAAGAGGTTAGAAGGGTCAAGTGACGAAGACCCCCAGCTGTTATCAGAGCATCCTTCCTTGAGAGAAATCCTCTTGTGTAAAACCTGCAGTTTCACATGATTATTGGTAATCTCGCTCCTGCTTGCCACTAGGTACCGATCACTGAGAGTCAGGAAGTGTTATTCGTGTTGTACCATAGTTTATCACTATAATCCAGTTGATGTACAGCTGTCTCTTTATGGTAACTTCATTTGTCATTCAATCTACTGAAAGCCCTATGGTGATGAAAAAGTGATGACACTTGGAAACATAACAGTGAGTTATAACAATTGTCACTCACTTATGCTTCAAGCCATGCGGCTCTGCAGGAAGACTTGGTAGTCATCTGAGAAGTCATTGATGGAAAGTCAGAAATGTCATTGACGATGTGGAAGCACAAAGAGACGGAAGGTGTGGAGCAATCAGCATGTATGTATGTATGTATGTATGGAGGCGCAATGGCCCAGTGGTTAGGGCAGCGGACTCGCGGTCATAGGATCGCAGCTTCGATTCCCAGACCGGGCGTTGTGCGTGTTTATTGAGCGAAAACACCCAAAGCTCCACGAGGCTCCGGCAGGGGATGGTGGCGAACCCTGCCGTACTCTTTCACCACAACTTTCTCACACTCTTACTTCCTGTTTCTGTTGTGCCTGTAATTCAAAGGGTCAGCCTTGTCACACTGTGTCACGCTGAATCTCCCCGAGAACTACGTTAAGGGTACACGTGTCTGTGGAGTGCTCAGCCACTTGCACGTTAATTTCACGAGCAGGCTGTTCCATTGATCGGATCAACTCGAATCCTCGACGTCGTAAGCGACGGAGTGCCAACAACAACAATGTATGTATGTATGTATGTATGTATGTATGTATATGTGAAGGCACGTGGCTTAATGGTTAGGGAATTCGACTCACGATCGTAAGGTCGTGAGTTCAATTTCTGGCGATGCGTTGTGTCCTTGAGTAAGACACATTATGTCTCGTTATTTCCAGTCCACTCAGCTGGCAAAAATGAGTAGTGCCTGTATATCAAAGGGCCAGCCTTATCACATCCTGTGTCAGGCTGAATCTCTCGGAGATCTACGTTAAGAGTACATACATGTGTGTGTTGAGTGCTCAGACATTTGTATATTGATATCACAAGCAAGCTGTTCCATTGATCGGATTAACTGGAACCCTTAGCGCCGTAACCAACGGCGTGCCTATGTATGTATGTATGTATGTATGTATGTATGTATGTATGTAATTATTCAGTTTTATTTTAAGACTTCCTGCCAATAAGATAAGAGTTGGTTTCTAACCAAGATCTATGATTCCTTCATTGGAATTTCAACAACATCAACAGAGTATTTTTGCATGTATGTGTGTATATGTGCAGTATTTAGAGTCAATGCATATGCAGGTTTGTATGTTTTGTTACCTCCGCCAAGGAAGGAGATTATGTTTTCATCAGCGTTGGTTTGTCCGTCTGTGTGCAAAATAACTCAAAAAGTTGTGAACGGTATTTGATGAAGCTTGCAGGAAAAGTTGGTAATGACACAAGGAACAGATGATGAAATTTTGGTAGTGATCCGGGAATTTTTATGGATTCTTGAAGGATTTTTCATTTGGTTATATTTACTTTACATGAAATATTACAATGTTACGTTCTTTGCTTATCTCCCTTGAAAACACGTTCATCGTTTCCACGTAACCTATGGTGGCGTTGCTGTTTCCAAACTTCATTTTCGTTTCTTTATTAGTAATTTTATTCGCGTATCAATCTTAAAATGAGCTTGGCTGAGGTCTGCGCTCTCCGAGTGCTTTTCTAGTTTTATGTATGTACTCTCATGCATATATTTGCATGTCTAGACGTACGCATATAAAATTATTAAACTTCTGGAAAGTCTTACAGAGTTTTACAGTTCCAGCGATGGCTTGGGTCTGTAGTCTTCAAATCAGTTTTCTTCTTTCTGGTTTTGAGAAGCCTTATTCCTCAAGATTGGTATTTAGGCAGTGTTTTACACATCCCAGTGCCCCCAATAATCACAGTTATAAAATCTGAATTTGTAATCTGAGTAGAGTAACTGTAGATTTCTCAATAGTTCAGCATGGGTATTTTCTTTTCTGGTGTTGGACTTTATGTTGACTCATTACAGTCAACAGCCATCTAGTTGCTGGGGTTGAGAGACTCCTGATCGTTCATTTTTTACTTGTAATCTGAGTAGAGTAACTGTAGATTTCTCAATAGTTCAGCATGGGTATTTTCTTTTCTGGTGTTGGACTTTATGTTGACTCATTACAGTCAACAGCCATCTAGTTGCTGGAGTTGAGAGACTCCTGATCGTTCATTTTTTACTTCTCTCTAGGAAGAGGAATTTCCGAAATAAAACTTCCCTTCTTGTGAAGCCAGAGATTTTTCTCGTGCATAATTCCGGACTATTTGGTTTTATTGGTGAGTCTTAGTGATGTTATTGTTATTGACTGCTATTGACTTTAAATTTCTGCTTAGGCATTTCTGATAGCCATTGTTTTTATCTCTTAGGATAAGTTAATTTGTTAGTGGTGGTCATACTTTGTCTACGAGTTGATAGCCACCATTTATGTATGCATGTATGTATGTATGTATGTATGTACGCACGTACGTACGTATGTATGTATGTATGTAAGTAGGTAGGTAGGTAGGTAGGTAGGTTGGTAGGTAGGTATGTGTAGGTATGCATGTATGTATGTATGTATGCATGTATGTATGTATGTATGTATGTATGTATATATGTACGTACGTACGAACATACTTATGTATGTATGTATCTGGTCGTTTGTATGTATAGTTTTCCATGCATGTACGTAAGTATGTATGTATGTATGTATGTATCTGTTCCTTTCTCTTCTTGCATACTTTTCCATCTAGACCACAGTCTAATGAAGTGAACCAACTTCGAAGTCACTATCAGCATTTTCATGCAAAAATAAATTTTATCTTCAACTTATATGCCTTGAATGCTCTTTCAGTGAAAATTTGTTTGTTTTTCGCATGGTTTTACATAAAATAAACATTTTCATATCTAGCTATCTCCAGAATTCCTTCTTCCGATAAGGAGCATTGCTGAGAAACGTCTTCTCTCTCTCTCTCTCTCTCCTCTCCCTCTCTTTCTTTCTCTTTTTTCTTTTCTCCTTCTTCTCCTCCTCTTTCTCTTTCTTCTTCTTTCCCTCCTCTTTCTTTTTCTTCTTCTTTTCCTCCCCTTCCTCCCCATTCCCCTTCCCCTCCTTCATCATCATCATCATCATCATCATCATCATCATCATCATCATCATCATCATCATCATCATCATCATCATCACCTCCAGCTCCTCCACTGCAAACAAGCTAGTTTCTACTTTATGGACTTCCCCTCCGTTACGGAAACAGCATTTCGTAAAAATCTTGTCATTCGGTGGAGTTCTTTAATGCGAAACATATTTTCCCTTGACGTCTGTATTCACCAACTTCTATATAACAGAGAATTTATTATTGTTATATTTGGGGATGGTCATATTTTGCCTATTAAACCCGCGCACTATACGATTGGCCTTCACTTCAGCATTATTATTATTGTTCAGTAGTTTTATTTTTATAACGTGCTTTCACTTCACTACCGAGCGCAGCTCTGTGCACCTTGGGTATGTGCTGTGGTTTGCTGTGGTGCTCTTATGGTTACTGTATTGAAAGTGTTTTGCGTAGGATGTGTGCAGTGCCCAGTAGTGCAATTTTCTGTATGTTATATATATTTATAAGTCCTGGTGTTTTTGTTATGTATTTGTCTGAATATTTTTTTATTATACCTAAGGCACCTACTATGATAGGAATTGTTTCTGTTTTTAGATTCCACATTTGAGTTACCTCTATTTCCAGGTCTTTGTATTTTGAAAGTTTTTCCATTTCTTTTCTTTATTATCATTATTATTATTATTATTATTGTTCAGTAGTTTTATTTTTATAACGTGCTTTCACTTCACTACCGAGCGCAACTCTGTGCGCCTTATTATCATTATTATTATTATTATTATGATTATTATTATTATTATTATTATTATTATTATTATTATTATTATTATTATTATTATTATTATTGCTGTTGTTGTTATCATTTTAATTTCTTTGACAAAAGCTCTTTCGTCACACCTCCTGTGACCTCTCCAACGACACGACTCTTTATCTCGCGTATTTCCTCTTGTTCTATTTAGTCCATTCTCTAATTCAAAGCGGCAAAACATGGCCATCCCCAAATATAACAATATCTGTTTCAACACACGATTTCACACCAAGAAACTTGCAAAGCAAATACATAAAACGTAATTTAGAATTTAATAAATATAGACCAAACTCAACCAGAAGACAAGTGTTTCAAGAACGCAGTACCTCGGTAATTCGGGGGGATGCCTGTATTTACGATTTATCTCTCCAGACTATTATAAATTTCTTCAGTTACTAAATTCTGCAGCAGGGGAATACCTGGTGGGTGAGAGGGGTGTTTTGCATACTTAATACAAATACGGTAAAGTTTTACCTGTCTGCACATACCTCTTGTTTATCTTCCTCCTAACTTCGTTTCTAGCCTTCAGTTATATTTTTCAGTATATTTCTCTCTCGTATCTCAGTCAGACAACTGTTCTCTCCCTCTTTCTCTCTCCCATCTCTCTCTCTCTCTCTCTCTCTCTCTCTCTCTCTCTCTCTCTCTCTCTCTCTCTCTCTCTCTCTCTCTCTCTCTCTCTCTCTCTCTCTTTCTCTTTCTCTTGCACACATATACGAGAGAGAGAGGGAAGGAGAGATATAAATAGATACATAGTAGAATAAAAAAAAGAAAACCTTAGTACAGTACTATATATTTTAAAAAATGAATAGAAAGGGCTTTTTATAAGTTTATATACACACACACATATGTACACATATACACGTGTGTGTGTGTGTGTGTGGTATACATATATATGTATGTTGTGTGTGTGTATATATATATATATATGGCAACAGGCACAGGAGTGACTGTGTGGTAAGAAGCTTGCTTCTCAACTACATGGTTCCAGGTTCAGTCCAACTGCGTGACACCTTCGGCAAGTGTCTTCTAGTATAGCCTCAGACCGATCAAAGCCTTGTGAGTGGATTTGGTCGGTCATAAATCATAAATCTGTTACACTTGTTCTAGTATCTGATGAGTTGGGTTCGTCTTACACTCCCATGAAGCTTTAAGTCAAATGGATCTGATTCAAACTGTTACTAAAAGATGCATGTACTGAGTGCTACTTTCTTTTGTTTGTTCCCTCACTCTTATATATGCATGTATGTATGTATGTATGTATGTATGTATGTATGTATGTATGTATGTATCAGTTTTAATCTATATATATAAAAATGAGAATGTGTGTCTGTCTGTCTGTCTGTCTGTCTGTCTGTGTGTGTGAATCCCTAAAACTCGAGAACTACGCAACCAATTTCATTCAAATTTTATACATGCCTTACTCAGGGTTCCAGTTGTGTTTTAGTCAAAAAAGATTTTTAACTTCTTGCAGAGTTCGAGCCCACGGCAACATAATATCTCCTCCACTATTTAAGTATTACGTGTCAAAAGTGAAACAAAAACACTCATGTCAAAT
>NC_068991.1:61653891-61655413 GCF_001194135.2 Octopus bimaculoides
ATTGTGATTTCTGCAATGTGGTGCATAAATTGTCAAGTAAATGAGACGCATCTTTGCCTCCACTGATTCACTTGCAAAGTGTTGAGTAAAATTATTTTGTTGCAGACCTCCATTGGGTCTTTTTATTATCACTACGACACACATAGTCCCCAGTTGGTAACATTGATTTCAAGGCCCTCCTAGATGAGAGACTGGCATTCCACTTAATGTCTATGTTCCATGCTGGCATGGATTGGAGAGTTATTAATGTAGAAATATGGTATCGTAGCTATTAACAGTTGAGGGTTGCGTAGTCTAGACGGCGTTTTTAGATTTCATTATTCTCTTTAACCCGGGCAAAGCCGGGTATTTCTGCTAGTTTTAAATATTTATTTCCCAGTCAACTGTTTAACAGATAGTATACTAAATTCTTTATCTGTTGTAGATTATATCATCAGTTTCATTCCATAGATAGAGTACAACATCAATAGATCATGAAAGAAAAATAATTATAGATGCATATTTAACATATATATCATGCATGTTTAAGCTAGTTTTTACTCTTCTTTGTCTGCATCTATGACAGAGTTGACAGAGTGGTTACCATACACAAGTTCTGATTGGTTTTGGTTGTGTATTTTTCTTTGTTTTAGTATGATAGTCTTTAAACTGCATACAGTAGTGAGGCCCTGGTTTGGGAGCCCCAGGGTTTTGAGGACAGTGGATTTATCTCTTATCCTAACCACTGAGCAATGTGTCTACTATGATAATAAACCCTTGCTGCTTCGTGGGATAATATATTCTTTTATTCTTTTATTGTTTCAGTCATTTGACTGCAGCCATGCTGGAGCACCACCTTTTAAAAGTGTGAGATGCTTACGGCACCTAGGTTTCCCAAGTGGTCACCCATCTAAGTACCATCTAAGGCTCAATGCTGCTCAACTTCTGTGATTGGATGAGAACCAGGGAATTCAACATGGAGCATTTAAAAATAGTTGAGGAAGTAAAACCTTACGAAAAATCCGAATTGAGGGGCCATAAATTGGATGTGTAGAATTATACTCAACCAATATCTGGCTTCTCCTTTTTTGTTTCATGGATGCAGCAAATGTGTTGACTTGACTTTCTTTTGTGACTTGACTGGACACTTGCTTCTGGAAACAAAACGCGGCAGAGAAGAGGTGATTAAGAGGGAGAGAAGGAGAGAGAATAAGAATAAGAAGAAGAAGAAGAAGAAGAAGAGAGGATAAAAAGATGAAGGGGAAGAAGAAAAGAGGACAAAAAGAAAGAAGATGAAGAAGAAAAGAGGACAAAAAGAAAGAAGATGAAGAAGAAGAAGAAGAAAAGAGGATGAAAAAGAAGAAGAAGAAAAGAGGATGAAGAAGAAGAAGAAGAAGAAGAACAACAACAACAAGAAGAAGAAGGAGGAGGAGGAGGGGGAGAAAAGAGGACGTAAAAAGAAGAAAAGAGGATAAAAAGGATGAAGGGGAAGAAGAAAAGAGGATGAAAAGAAAGAGATGAAGGGGAAGAAGAAGAAAAGAGG
>NC_068991.1:61656133-61657806 GCF_001194135.2 Octopus bimaculoides
GGGAGAAAAGAGGACGTAAAAAGAAGAAAAGAGGATAAAAAGGATGAAGGGGAAGAAGAAAAGAGGATGAAAAGAAAGAGATGAAGGGGAAGAAGAAGAAAAGAGGATGAAAAAGACAAAGAGGACGAAGAAGGATGAAAGAAGAAGAAGAAGAATGAAAGAAGAAGAAGAGGAAGAAGAATGAAAGAAGAAGAAGAAGAAGAAGAAGAAGAATGAAAGAAGAAGAAGAGGACGAAGAATGAAAGAAGAAGAAGAAGAAGAAGAAGAAGAAGAGGAAGAAGAAGAATGAAAGAAGAAGATGAAGAGGATGAAAAAGGATGAAGAAGAAGGAGAAAAGAGGATAAAAAGATGAAGAAGAAGAAGGAGAAGGGAGGATGAAAACAAAGAAGATGAAAAGGAAGAAGAAGAAGAAGAAGAAGAAGAAGTAGAAGAAGAAGAAGAAGAAGAAGAAGAACAACAACAACAACAACACCAAGAAGTAGAAGAAGAAGTTGTTGTTTGTGAGCTAGTAGTGAGCTAGTGTACTTATCGATGATGAAGACAATGAGGAAGATAGAAGCGGGAGAAGGGACAGGAGGATGAGTCCTAGGTCAGCACTGATTGATCAATAGTATAAAATCACAGGACGTTATAGATTAAAATGAGATTTAATTTTTTGATAAGGGATCCAAATCGTTTTTCTATGTGTTTTTTTTTTGTCTCATGCTTGGGGTTTTTCTTTAATTAGGATATTGATTATGTTAATTCAACCTTTAAAGATTAGGGGATTTATAATTATGATGACTAAGTATTTTTATTTCTTTATAAGGGATGGAATTACATTTTTTTGCTTCTAGTAATTCTTGCTATGAATATAAATTGTTCTCAATATGTACTGGGGTGGGGGTTTGTTAGTAGTATACACATTCACACAAAGTCAAACACACACATATATATCTAATATATAAATTCCGTTTTGTCTGTCTGTCTGTGCACTTATAACTCAAGTAATGCTCACGCGATCGTGCTGAAATTTTAAACATGAATACATGAGAGAGCGGGGTGTTTCATAATGTAAACAGATTTTCAAAATTGTCAGTTTCAAAGTAAGAATCGCTATTTTTGTAATATTTTTCCTGTTTATTTCACCATGAAAAGCAACAAGATGCTCAGACAGCCGGCACATACTATTTCGCTGACAACAAGGCGAGCACAGGAAGACAGTCAGCCAAAACCGTCACTATTCTGTTTTTCATTTTTCTTCTCCCTGTCTTTGTTTCTGTTCACCTCTATATGTAGAGGGCTCAATACAATTATCTTATAGCAAGTTGAAAAATGTAAAAGCGAAAGAACTGTTATGACATATATACAGTAATTCCTTCACTTCCTCCTCCTCCTTGGAACATTCCAGCAAGTAATAAATCCCTCCTCGGAATTTTCCAGGAAGTAATTACTCCCCCTCCCTCCACCTCCAGGGATCTTCCAGGAAGTAATTAATACCCCTCGGAACTTTCCAGCAAGTAACGAATCCCCCTCGGAACTTTCCAGGAAGCAATTCCTCCTCGGAATTTTGCAGGAAGTAATAAGTCCCCACTCGGAACTTTCCAGGGATTAATTCCACCCATCCTCGGAACTTTCCAGGAAGTAATTCCTCCCCTTCCCCGGAACTTTCCAGGAAGCAATTAATCATCCTC
>NC_068991.1:61658382-61659497 GCF_001194135.2 Octopus bimaculoides
CCTCCTTGGAACTATCCAGGAAGTAATTTCTCCCCTTCTTGGAACTATCCAGGACGTAATTCCATCCCTCCATCCCCCTCCTCGGAAATTTCCAGGAATTAATTAATCCCCTTCCTCCCCCTCTTTGGAACTTTCCAGGAAGTAATTTACTCCCTCGGATCTTTCCAGGACGTAATTCCTCTCCATCCTCGGAACTTTCCAGGATGTAATTCCTCCCCCTCCTCGGGACTTTCTAGGAATTAGTTAATCCCCATCCTCGGAACTTTCCAGGATGTAATTATCGCCCTTGGAACTTTCCAGAAACTAATTCCTCCCCTTCTCCTCTCCTCGGAAATTTCCAGGAAGTGATTAATCCCTATCAGAACTTTCTAGCATAGTCTGAACATAAAACAGGTAGAATATTTCGGTCAGATATGACTGATTTAAACACTACAGAGTAGGGGACAGATTAGATATGTATAGTCCTTTATCTACACATTTTTCCATCTTAAGTCTGCTTGATCATGGTTAGCCTGTGGTTAAACAACAGCAATATCTACAACTTCTCTTCCCTACCTTGTTAATCTCATGTCTTGCACTGCAAAGTCCATATTAAACATTCCTTCACTTTCATATTCCTGCTGAGCCCATGCTTTCCCTCCAGAAATCAATTTGGTTAACTTCAAACCTAAAATTAACCTCATCAGTTCTCACAATACAATGATGCTTGTAGTTACTCAGCTTGCTAGAAGTAGCAGTCAAGTCTACCTCAGACTACAGAAAAACAGGAGAACATGACTGTGTGGTAAGAAGTTTGCTTCCCAGCCACATGGTTCTGGGTTCAGTCCCAAAGCGTAGCACCTTGGGTGAGTGTCTTCTGCTATAGCTTTGAGCCAACCAAATACTTATGAGTGGATTCAGTAGACAGAAACTGAAAGAAGCCCGTCGTAGCTGTGTGGTAAGTAGCTACCTTACCAACCACATGGTTCCGGGTTCATTCCCACTGCGTGGCAACTTGGGCAAGTGTCTTCTACTATAGCCTTGGGCCGACCAAAGCCTTGTGAGTGAATTTGGTAGACAGAAACTGAAAGAAGCCTGTCGTATATATGTATATATATATATATATATATATATAT
>NC_068991.1:61660086-61663702 GCF_001194135.2 Octopus bimaculoides
CCAGCATGGCTGCAGTTTAATGACTGAGAACGTAAAAGTAAAAGAATGAATGATAGATATCTTGGCTAGAACATCTTTGATCCTAGGTTTGCTGCATTAGGGCCCAGTGGGGGTTTAGGCTCTTGTGCAAGTGGCACATAAAATACACCATTTTGAGCATGGCCGTTGCCAGTACCACCTGACTGGCCTTCATGCCGGTGGCACGTAAGAGCACCCACTACACTCTCAGAGTGGTTGGTGTTAGGAAGGGCATCCAGCTGTAGAAACTCTGCCAAATCAGATTGGAGCCTGGAGTAGCCATCTGGTTTCACCAGTCCTCAGTCAAATTGTCCAACCCATGCTAGCATGGAAGGCAGACGTTGAATGATGATGATGATGAGGAGGAGGAATAACAGTCTTATTCACTTGAGAGAAGACTTGCAAAAGCTTTTGGCCATTTCAGTGCTTCCACTGACGATGTAATTTAAAGAAAATAAAAATGGTTTCTGGAACAGCATTAAATAATTAACAGCTGATCATATGCATTGTGTTGAGGGGAGGGGGCTGACTAAGACACACAACACCCTTCCCTCTTACCTCTGCTAGCAATGAAAACGACAATAACAACAAGATGTGAATAGCACTTTTTGATTTGCATGCATACAAAGGGCTAAGTTAAGTTTTGTGTTGAAACATGCAATTTTCCAGCTGAATGACTTTTTTTTTTCCTACTGTGAATCACTCAACCATGAAGTTCTGGTGCAGCACGTGTATAGGGAGATAGACTAAAGCAAGGCAAACATTTTACACTACCGCACAGGCTTGGTTGGTGGCATAGTTTATTGTTCGCTATTAAGCTGCAGAAGCAACAGCAGAGATGGTGGCGGTGACAGCAGCGATGGCGGCGGTGACAGCAGCGATGGCAGCAGTGGTGGCAGCAACAGCAGTGACAGCAGCGACATCAGCAGCACTGGTTGTGCAGCTGTGAAATTGATTAGTTTTTATTTCGCTGTCTTGGAATGCTGAGTTCATATTCTCCATCAGTAAAATTTGTCAGTAGATTCCTAAACCAATGAGGGGAACCTCCATGCGGTTTCTCCTCATTCTGGAGATGGCAGCCAATCAAATCTCTTTCTACCTACATATTCTACATTTACTGTTTACTTATTGCTTATTTCAGTCATTAGATTGTGGTCATGCTGGAGCACTGCCTCGAAGGGTTTAGTCAAACGAATCAATCCCAGTATGTATTTTAAAGTCTGGGACTTATTCTATCAATCACTGTTGACAAACTACTGAGTCACGGGATGTAAACAAACCAGCAGCAGCATCAATAAGTCCTGGGGTTAATTTGTTTAACTGAACCTTTCAAAGCAGTGCCCCTACATGGCCACAGTTCAATGAAAGAAACAAGTAAAAAGATAAATTGAAAAAAGATATAGTTATGTTGATGATGATGATGATGATGATGATGATGATGATGACAGTATATGTGTGTGTGTGTGTGTGTATAAAAAAGAAAACAAAAAATAGAACAAGAACATAACAGGTGACAACAAAACATCCGGACAGTTAGACAATACAGAAAAGGACAGGAAAAAAACAAGGATGGGTCATTCGGAGCTTCCTATCCTCAGTCGAGTACCAGATTGTCTTAGCAGTTTCAGCCAGTTACACTCGAGACTGCTCCAATCTGGCCAGCCCCAAGAAAATCTAAGCTAAGAGCACTTCTAATCTCCTTCTGGAGTTTCTGTCTTTTGAGTATAGCCATGTGTGTGTGTGCATGTGTGTGTGTGTGTGTGTGTGTGTGTGTGTGTGTGAGTGTGAGTGTGAGTGTGTGAATGCATATGTGAATATATGCGTTTTAGCAATACAAAAGTGATGTGGCTGGTTTGTAATAATTTGTGCAATATGGTGACAAGCCAGCGGAATTGGTACCACACCAAACAAAAAAGATCCTTAGCTGCATTTCATCTTTCTGTGTCTTCCATGTTCAAATTCCATTAAAGTCAACTTTATCCTTTTGGGATCAAAGAGATAAGTACCAGTTGAACACTGGGGTTGATGTCATCAACTTACCCTCTCTCCCAAAATTGCTGGCTTTGTGCCAAAATTTGTATTCAATAATTTAGGCAGTAGTTTTCTTGAAATAATGTTTATGTTCTACAGATCAAGGATTTTATGGGGGTCTCTGGCCCTTCTACTCCCTTAATCTGTAGATTCATCTTATCTAAGGTTCTCCTGTAATGTTCGTTGATGAACAAGCATATCTTTTTAGGAAAACCTTAGATAAGATGAATTTACAGATTAAAGTAGTAGAAAGGACAGGGACCCCCATAAAATCCCTAATCTGTGAAAGAACCCATTTGAAAGAACCCCATGTATAAATAGCAACTGTATTAGTGTGAAGGATGAACCCACAGATTTTCTTGAAACTTATTACTAATATATGCATAAGCAATTAACTGACTTAAATATTAATTGCATTGTTTACTTTGTTTATTTTCTATAATAATACGCTCTGTTTACATTACAGTCTATACACAACAGATATATTAATAGCTCACTATGCCTATATTCAAACACAATAGATTTTGCAGAAGCAGACATTGGAGTAGTAATGAAATATATTGAGCTTCATAAGGTGGCGAGCTGGCAGAAATGTTAGCATGCTGGGCAAAATGATCAGTAGTATTTTGTCTGTCTTTATACTCTGAGTTCAAATTCCGCTGAGGTCGACTTTGCCTTTCATCCTTTCAGGGTTGATAAATTAAGTACCAGTTGCATACTGCGGTTGATCTAATTGACTGGCCCCTTCTCTCAAAATTTTGGGCTTTGTGCCTGGAGTAGGAAAGAATATATTGAGCATCATAAGTACATAATAGCATGTACGTCGCCTTCCTGGCACTTGTGCTGGTGACACGTGAAAAGACATTCGAGTGAGGTCGTTGCCAATGCCGCTGGACTGGCTCCTGTGCAGGTGGCACGTAAAATACACCATTTTGAGCGTGGCCGTTGCCAGTACTGCCTGACTGGCCTTCGTGCCGGTGGCACGTAAAAGCACCCACTACACTCTTGGCGTGGTTGGCATTAGGAAGGGCATCCAGATGTAGAAACTCTGCCAAATCAGATTGGAGCCTGGTGTAGCTATCTGGTTCAACAGTCCTCAGTCAAATCGTCCAACCCATACTATCATGGAAAGCGGATGTTAAACGATGATGATGATGATGATGATTTACCTGTTTCTAAGAAAACGAACTGCCAGAATCATTAGCAGACTGGACAAAATGCTTAGTGGCATTTTGTCCATTTTTAGGTGCTGAGTTCATATTCTGTCGAGGTTAACTTTGCCTTTCATCCTTACAGGGTTGATAAATTAAGTAGCTGTCAAGTACTGGAGTTAATGTGATCAAATCCGCTCACAAGGCTTTGGTCGGTCCGAGGCTATAGTAGGAGACACTTGCCCAAGGTGCCACACAGTGGGACTGAACCCAGAACCATGTGGTTGGTAAGCAAGCTACTTACCACACAGCCACTCCTGCACCTACAAAACTAAGCATTATTTTTCATTTTACACTTAGTTTTATTTCATTTCGAAAAATAAAAACTTATTTTATGGTTTGCTATTGTTTATATT
>NC_068991.1:61663989-61664934 GCF_001194135.2 Octopus bimaculoides
ATATGTGTGTATATGTTTGTGTGTCTGTGTTTGTCCCCCCAACATCGCTTGACAACCGATGGTGGTGTGTTTAGGTCCCCGTAACTTAGCGGTTCGGCATAAGAGACCGATAGAATAAGTACTAGGCATCCAAAGAATAAGTCCTGGGGTCGATTTGCTCGACTAAAGGCAGTGCTCCACCGTGGCCGCAGTCAAATGACTGAAACAAGTAAAAGAGTAAAGAGTATATACGGAGGCTCCCAAATCTTTTAGGTGCTTAAGGCTTTGATGAGTCTTAACCCAGCCCTGCTATCATCCTCTACACACACACACAACATAACTACACCAGTGTTGTCTTCTCTGTTGTTCACTCTTGTACATTATGGTTGATTCCTCCAAAACCCATTTTCTCTCTCAGCTCACCTGTGCTTTGTTATTCATATACATTGGCATTTAACAGTCACTAAATCATGATTGCTTTATTTCTGCAAACAATAAACAGCTACACCATATTCATTGCCTTCTGTTTATCTAGCTTGTAACATTATTGATCTGGATACATCTGGAGAGATCTGTCACATAAATTCTCTCTCCATTTCTATACACGCACACATGCTAATATATATATATATATATATATATATATATATATATATATATATATATATATATATATACATATATCATCATCATCATCGTCAAAAATAATTGCAGAGTTGTTAGTTAAATAAGGGATTAAGAAATAATGCATGAAGTCGCTTTCTTGAATAGCTGTGCATATGGCGCATAAGTCATTAAGCAAAGAATTCCATGTAAGCCAACTATTATGTCTTCAGAAAGGAACTAAAACAAATGAGATATGTTTAGTTTATATTCTTTTATTCTTTTATTCTTTTATTTGTTTCAGTCATTTGACTGCAGCCATGCTGGAGCACCGCCTTTTGTCGAACAAATCGACCCCAGAAC
>NC_068991.1:61664944-61666637 GCF_001194135.2 Octopus bimaculoides
GCCATGCTGGAGCACCGCCTTTTGTCGAACAAATCGACCCCAGAACTTATTCTTTGTAAGCCTAGTACTTATTCTATCAGTCTCTTTGCCGAACTGCTTGTCAAGCGATGGTAGGAGGAGAAACACAGACACAAGCATACACACCTGTGGCTGTGTGGTAAGTAGCTTGCTTACCAGCCACATGGTCCCGGGTTCAGTCCCACTGCGTGGCATCTTGGGCAAGTGTCTTCTACTATAACCTTGGGCCGACCAAAGCCTTGTTAGTGAATTTGTTAGATGGAAACTGGAAGAAGCCTGTCGTATATGTACATATATATGTGTGTGTGTGTGTATATGTTTGTGTGTCTGTTTGTCCTTCCCAGCATCGCTTTACAACCGATGCTGGTGTGTTTACCTTCTCGTAACTTAGCAGTTCGGTAAAAGAGACCGATAGAATAAGTACTAGGCTTACAAAAAATAAGCTCTGGGGTCGATTTGCTCGACTAACTAAAAGGCCGTGCCCCAGCATGGCCGCAGTCAAATGACTGAAACAAGTAAAAGAGTAAAGAGTATATATATCTATATCTATCTATCTATCTATCTATCTATATATATATATATATATATATATATATATATATATATATATATATATGGCGGGCTTCTTTCAGTTTCTGTCTACCAAATCCACTCACAAGGTTTTGGTTGGCCTGAGGCTATAGTAGAAGACACTTGCCCAAGGTGCCATGCAGTGCAACTGAACCCGGAACCATGTGGTTGGTAAGCAAGCTACTTACCACACAGCCACGCTCCATGTCCTATGTATCACATGCTGTAAGAGGATTTATGCATTATTTCTTAATCCCTTCATTACTGTAACAACTCAGCAATTATGTTTGAATTATAAATTCATACTCGAAAGTGTTACCATGTGTTTTGCTTTTTCCTTATTTCTTTCTAATATACAAGAAATTGTTGAAAAGTTCCTGGCTTTGGGTAAAAGAAAATACAGGAGAATCAGTTAATTAGGATTTTATTTAACATATTCTTCTCTCAGATTCACACACTTATTGCAGTGGTCCTTCAGTTTTCTGAAGCCCTGTAAAAGAGCTCAGAAGGATGGGCCTCTAACAAGCCCTTTCCAGATACCCTTAAAACCAGGAACTTTTCAGCACATCCTTGTATGTTTATCTACCTACTCAATGATGAAACACTTATAGCCATTCCTCACTTGTTATTGTCAACAACAATTCTTTTGTTTTAATTGTTTTAGTTGCGGTTCAAGTCAGAGTTTCAGTAGAAAACCAGCTGAAACACATTATGTCATTTGACGGAATTTTTTTCTATATGTACTCTAAATATGTGTGTGTGTGTGCATGTGTATGTGAGTGTGTGTGCATGTGTGTGTGCATTGTGCGTGTATGAATTGTGCATGTGTGCATTATGTGTGTGTGTGTGTGCACATGCGCATGTATGTGCATGTGTGTGCATGCATATGTGCATGTATGTGTGTGCATGTGTGCATCTGCATGTGTATGCATGTGTGTGTGCATGTATGTGTGTATGTGTATGTGTGTCTGCATGTATGTATATGTATGTGTGCATTGTGTGTATGTGCATGTGTGCGTATGTGTGTACATATGTGTGTGCATGTGTGAGTGTACGTGTGTGCATGTGTATGTGTTTGCATGTGTGTGTGTGTGTGTGTGTGTGT
>NC_068991.1:61673118-61675376 GCF_001194135.2 Octopus bimaculoides
AGACACACACATATACACACAAATGCACACACATATACACACACATAGACAAACACACACACACAAATGTGCACATGCACACACACAGACACACACATACACACACACACAAATACATACACACTCACACACACATACACACACATAAACACAGACACAGACAGACACATACACACACATTCACACACAAATGTGCACATGCACACACATACATACAGATACATACCCACACACTCACACACACACATGTACATGCACATACACACCCAAACAACACATACACACATAAACACACACACACAGGCGCACACATAAACACACACACAGACGGACAAACACACACACACAGATACACACACACATATACACAAGCACACAAACAAACAAACAAACAAAAGAGACCATTACTCAGAGGAGTAAAAAAAGACCAAAAGACCGAAGCACATTCTACTCCCGACCGTTCCCCAAGAACATATTGACTTGATATCAAAGCTCACATTTATTTGATTTCTTTATCTGGATTATTTTACTATTTTTATTCATATTTTTCTTTCTCTTTTGTTCATTTTTTTTCCCCTTCTCCTAATCCATCGTCATGTAATTTTTCTCTAGAGTTGATTTCAAATAATCAATTTTTACAGAAAAAAAAAGAACATGTTTCTGTAAATGATCTTGTTCTTGTTGGCATCGTTGTTGCTGCTGTTTATTTAGTCACAGTTGAGTTTTGATTGAGAAGCTCTGCTGCTGTAAAAAGTGTCCTACCCATGCCCATCCAGTTTAACCTTAGAGATATTATTGTATTTAAAGACAGAAGGGTGAGACTTAAGGGGGTGAAATGGTTCTTATTTTTAGCAGGTCAAGAAATCCTCTACAAGCTTCCTTGCTTGCAGAGATGATGCCAAAGGCTAAAAAAAATGATATGCTGTTATTGCAATGAAGTGTGTTAGCTTCATCCAATCTCTCCTCTTTATATATGTTTTATATATACTCTAAGGATATTCATGGCTTTCCAGATGTCATCATCATCATCATCATCATCATCATCGTCATTTAACATCTGCTTTCCATGCTAGCATGGGTTGGACAATTTGACTGAGGACTGGCGAACCAGATGGCTGCACCAGGCTCCAATCTGATTTGGCAAGGCTTCTACAGCTGGATGCCCTTTCTAACGCCAACCACTCCCAGAGTGTAGTGGGTGCTTTTACGTGTCACCGGCACAAAGGCCAGTTAGGCGGTACTGGCAATGACCATACTCAAGTGGTGTTTTTTATGTGCCACTTGCACAGGAGCCAGTCCAGTGGCACTGGCAACGACCTTACTACTGTCTGTTTTCATTGTGATACTGCACTTGGTAGCAAAACCCATGAACAATCTACAAGCTTCATACCAGAATTGAATTCATATATATTGTTGCTGTTTGTTCCTTCTTGAGCCATGTATGGCTCATAAGGGCTGGTTTCTCAGTTTGATTGGCATATAGGTTCCCCACCTGGATGGGACGCTGGTCCATCACAGGTGAGCTGCTAGTTGCAGGAGGAAGAGTGAGAGAAAGTTGTGGTGAAAGAGTCAACAGAAGCTCACCATTACCTTTTGCCAGAACCATGCGGAGCTTAGGTGTTTTCACTTATAAACACACACACATCACCCGGGCTGAGATTTGAACCCACGATCTCACAACAGCGAGTCTGCTGCTCTAACCACTAGGCAATGTGCCTCCATGAATATATATATATATATATATATAAAGAAAACAGAAAATGGAGAAGTATTGATGAACAACAATTGGCTTACATCAATTATTAATTATTTATTAAATAAATAAATAAATAATAAATAATAATTGATGTAAGTCAATTGATGTTCATCAGTACTTCTCCATTTTCTGTTTTCTTTAAATTTTGATTCTTGATAAACCCATGTTTATCCTTGTCTTCACCTATTATTAATGAGCATAACATGCTTGCATTTGGATGCCCACGGTTGAACATAGGTAATATACAGGTAGTGTAATGGATACTTCTATCCCTTAGATGGTTATTTCAACCTCTAAATCAACTAACACACAGACACACAAACACACACATACGTGCATGACATTTACTAAATCTACTCATGTGGCTTTGGTTGGCCCAGGTCTATATTAACCAAAATGTGACACAGTGAGAATGAACCTGACACCATGGAATTGGGAAGCAAACTGCTTAACCACATAACTATAATCATTAATCTGACAAAATATATTGTATATATATATA
>NC_068991.1:61675599-61676474 GCF_001194135.2 Octopus bimaculoides
GGCACATAAAATACACCATTTTGAGCGTGGCTGTTGCCAGTACCGCCTGACTGGCCTTCGTGCGGGTGACACGTAAAAGCACCCACTACACTCTCTGAGTGGTTGGCGTTAGGAAGGGCATCCAGCTGTAGAAACTCTGCCAAATCAGATTGGAGCTTGGTGTAGCCATCTGCTTTCACCAGTCCTCAGTCAAATCGTCCAACCCATGCTAGCATAGAAAGCGGACGTTAAACGACGACGATGATGATGATGATATATATATATATATATGTAGCCTGGATTTTACCTGCTCCACTCCCTCAATTTGAATTTTATTTGCATTCATAGCAATCCATGTTGCTAATTGTGGTCTATAAGAAAATTTTTTTAGCTCATCAAACTTCGTAATGAGAAAAGCCTACAAACTTCAATGCCAATAATTTTGCTATTGTTCCTGTGTTTTTATACCTGACATGGACTGCTCAATGCCTACACTTAGATCCTCAGATCTTATAATTTCATACATACATACATACATACATACATACAAACATACATGCATACACACATACATACATACATATCATGCCAGCATAGAAAACGGACATTAAATGATGATGGTGATGAAGATGATACACACACACATACACACACACACACACACACACATACAAAAACACACATACACACACACATATTTACAAGTTATATAGATTTGGTAGAACAGATAGAATAGTACACAGTACATGAGTATATATAAGAACGAAATATATATATATATATATATATTTTTATATATAATGTTGGCCACTTACATGGACATTTATATATATATGTATATATATACATACACACACACACTTATATATATATATATAAATATATACGTATATATA
>NC_068991.1:61676721-61677509 GCF_001194135.2 Octopus bimaculoides
TTAATCAATGGACAGTCACAAAAACGTCTCAAGGGCCAACAGTTTTTATGCCTGACACTTACCAAACAAGTCAATTTGATAAGTGCCATGCATAATATCATCACATGTACCACCACCACCATCATCGTCATTGTTATAATGTCTGATCTATATTGTCATAAATCGAACAGAGCTCTTTGAGTCAGTAGTTTTGCACCTAAATGCTGAACATTTTAGCAATACCTTATGGCATGCAGAGTTATCGTGTATCCGTTTTAAGAACCAGGTTAAATGCAAGCATGGCTGTGTGGTTAAGCTGCTCACTTTGCAACCATGGGAGTTTGGGTTCAGCTCCATTGCACAACGCCATCAGCAAATGTCATTCGTTATAACTCCAGGCCAACCAATGCCTTGTGAGTGAATTTTGGTTGGTGGAAAAGGTGAGGAAGCCCATCATATCTGTCTGTCTATCTATCTGTCTGTCTGTCTGTCTGTCTGTCCATCCGTTCGTCCGTCCATCTCTCTCTCTATCTATCTATCTACCTATCTATCTATCTATCTATCTTATCTATCTGATCTGGACGGATGCTAGTCGCATCGGCTCGCAAGTAAGTTGGCCTTTTATATGTCAAAAACTTTGCAGTTTTAAAATATATTTGTGGAAGAGGTGTATAAGTCTATACACTTCGACCCTATTGGGTTTTTGTAATAGGAAGTGGCTCCTTCTGGAGTTTATTTCCAAAAGTTTTTGATTTTTCTCCGGCTTATTTGCCATATTTCGTAAAAGAAATATGGCTAGGCCTTCACAC
>NC_068991.1:61683137-61684367 GCF_001194135.2 Octopus bimaculoides
TGATCGAAATTATCCCCCCCCCCAAGAAAAGCTCTACTTTGTAATTTGTCCATTTTCTGTATTTAGCCCTGTGTGGCTATAATAAAAAGATATCTATCTATCTATCGACCTGTCTATCTGTCTGTCTGTGTATATCTATCTGTCTGTTTGTGAATATATCATTCTATCTACCTGTCTGTCTATCTCTATATTCATCTATCTGTGTATTCTATATCCATCTATCTGTCTATTCTCTATCTATCTATCTATCTATCTATCTATCTATCTATCTATTTATCTATCTATCTATCTATTTATCTATCTATCTATCTATTTATCTATCTATCTATCTATCTATTTATCTATCTATCTCAACTGGACTCCATATTGCCCCTAAGGGTACATATAAGATTTTTGGGAGTCAACACAACAAAATAGTGAATTGGGGATCCACAATTGTATTTCAAGGGTCCCTGAAAAAATTTTGCTCTAAATGTATCTATTGGTATGTATTGCAAGAAACAGTTAGGTTCATTATTTACATTATTTACATTCGATGGATATTTGTCCTCATCTTGTCTGTTGTTAACACATTGTTTCAGCTGATATACCCTCAAGCCTTCTTCAGGTGTCTTGGCGAAATTTCAAACCTGGGTTCTCATTCCTAAGGTATTTTTTGATGTTATTATTTTCATTATTATTATTATTATTGTCACTGCTTGGAATCGAACTTGGAATCTTGGGGTTAGTAGCCCACGCTCTTAGCCACTATGCCAAACAAGATGAGGACAAATATCCGTCAAATGAAATTATGTAAATAATGTACATAATTCTTCATCTCTTAAATATAAAACTGTACAGTTAGGTTCTTTCACCAGTATTTTATACAAGTGCAGGAGTGGCTGTGTGGTAAGTAGCTTGCTTACCAATCACATGGTTCAGGGTTCAGTCCTACTGCGTGGCACCTTGGGCAAGTGTCTTCTATTATAGCCTCGGGCCGACCAAAGCATTGTGAGTGGATTTGGTAGATGGATATATGTATATATGCGTGTTTGTGTGTCTGTGTTTGTCCCCCCAACATCGCTTGACAACCGATGCTGGTGTGTTTACATCCCCGTAACTTAGCGGTTCAGCAAAAGAGACCGATAGAATAAGTACTAGGCTTCCAAAGAATAAATCCTGGGGTCGATTTGTTCAACCAAAGGCGGTGCTCCAGCATGGCCGCAGTCAAATGACTGAAACAAGTAACAA
>NC_068991.1:61685069-61689778 GCF_001194135.2 Octopus bimaculoides
CACACACACACACACACACACACATTCTCTCTCTCTCTCACACCCACACACATTTACATGCATACATACACATTTTCACAATTACATATAACAACTCTCTCTCTCTCTCTCTCATTCTCTCATTCACACACACACACACACACACACACACACACTCACTCACACACATCTTTCACATACACACTCATACAATCTTGCACACACATTCAACACCACCTGCACACACACACATTCACACATAAGATTGTTATTTACACCTTCAACTGTATTCCTTTACAAACACCACCACCCCACACACTATCACCCCCCTCCCATACGTAATACGTTCCCTCCCACCGCCCCCACTACCTGATCTTCCCTCTAAATCCTCTCTCTCTAATATTAATCCCTTACCTATTAACCCTCCAGCTGTTACAAAGATATGTTAAACACTGCAAATATGTTTCTTTGCTTCTTAATATCCACTTCTTCTTCTTCTTCTTCTTCTTCTTCTTCTTCTTCTTCCTCCTTGTCTGCTTCCTTCCTCTCCTCCTCTTCTTACTCCCCTTCTTCTTCTTCTTCTTCTTCTTCTTCTTCTTCTCCTCCTCCTCCTCCTCCTCCTTCTCCTCCTCTCCCCTTCATCTTTGCCTTCTTCCTCCCTTCCTCTCTTCTTCTTTCTCTTCTTCCTTCCTTCCTCTCCCCTTCCTCCTTCTTTCCTCTCCTCTTCCTTACACTTAATCCCACTAAATCTCCAAAACTTGCTTTCCACCCACCCGAAAGGGATACAGTGTCTAAAACGGCTTTTGTTTTGTCCCCATTTTAACCCCTAACTAAGCTGAGCAGATCTATCATAAAAAAAACAGACATTCCAGCCGTGACAATCCTATTAATTTTATGAATAGCTCTACATTATTTAATTTCTACTTTTCTAATTTATGATGGCCAGGTGTAACTGAAAGGAGATTTGGCTATTATTTCTAGTAGGTCAGGTGAACACATAGTAATCCTTTCTACTATAGGCACAGGAGGCGCAATGGCCCAGTGGTTAGGGCAGCGGACTCGCAGTCATAGGATCGCGGTTTCGATTCCCGTTGTGAGTGTTTATTGAGCGAAAACACTTAAAGCTCCACGAGGCTCCAGCAGGGGATGGTGGCGAACCCTGCTGTACTCTTTCACCACAACTTTCTCTCACTCTTACTTCCTGTTTCTGTTGTGCCTGTAATTCAAAGGGTCAGCCTTGTCACACTGCGTCACGCTGAATCTCCCTGATAACTACATTAAGGGTACATAAAAATTGAAAAGTACAGACTACTAAAAGATGAAATTGCAAAAAAGTGGACTATGAGGAGAGTGTCTGTCGTTCGAGTAGTTGTAGGAGCACTCGGAGTACTCGGAGTACCAAGTTTGAGAAATATGTCAGAGAAATCGGAATTGACATGAGAGTAGAGCAAGCCCCAAAAACTGCTCTTCTGGAGACTGCTAGGATTTTGAGATTGGTACTTGGGTGTTGAATGTCTCCCATGATAATCAACAACCAAGTATCAAAGCTTATAATGTGTGGAAAGAGACCCTGTGAGACTTCTGACAGCAGGCTGCTGTCCGCTCTCACATAATCTACCAGAACAAACAAGACTGAACATTCTAAGAAGCAAAACAATAGTAATAAATAATGATAGTCGTCGTCGTCATCGTTTAACGTCCGCTTTCCATGCTAGCATGGGTTGGACGATTTGACTGAGGACTGGTGAAACCAGATGGCTACACCAGGCTCCAATCTGATTTGGCAGAGTTTCTACAGCTGGATGCCCTTCCTAACGCCAACCACTCCGAGAGTGTAGTGGGTGCTTTTACGTATCACTCGCACGAAGGCCAGTCAGGCGGTACTGGCAACGGCCACGCTCAAAATGGTGCATTTCATGTGCCACCCACACAAAAAAGAAAAAAGAGAAAAAAAAAAGATTTCGTGTGTCACCCGCACATGAGCCAGTCCAGGGGAACCAGCAACGATCTCGCTCGAAAATCCTACAACGGCCCCGCACAAGAGCCAGTCCAGGGGCACTGGCAATGGTCTCGCTCGAAAAATTTCTTGTGTCACCCGCACAAGAGCCAGTCCAGGGGCACTGGCAACGATAACAACAACAACAATAATAGTGATACAAGAATATCTATTTTCCTCTTAAACAAAAAAAAAGTTTTAACTACAAATGATAAACACCAAGGTAGTTTGAGGCTTGTTTTTCTTAGACTGGGTATGACAGTAGTCACTATTGTGATGTTAGCTGATCATTGTGTGTTGTGATTGTCATCTGTCCATTGTTTTTGTGTTGTGACAGCACTCTAGCCACTGCTGGTTCTGCTGACCACCATCTTCTGAATCTGGTCTGATATCTGCCCTCTACTGGTTGTTGGTAGTGGTTAAAAGGTGTTGAATATATATAGTGGTGGTTTTGCTCAGAAAAGGTGCACCAAAGATGAATTTGATGTTAGATCCATCTCCACATGAAATCTTGAATGGTCAGATTTTTTTATGATGCTGGTAATTTTTTAGCAAATCATTGTCATATTCTTGAGTTGGTTTTTTTTTTTTTTTTTTTTTTGCATTGGATATTGAGATCCTTGTTCAATTGCCAAATATTCCTGCTACAAAATTTTGTAAACAAGCCAAGTTATCAATGTTTTATCACAAATTTCCACAAAATTGTAAACAACATAACAGCAGTTATGTGAGGATGTCACATTATCCAGTTATACCTCCTTCATCAACATACATAACTCATGCCAAATATGCGTCTTGCATTATTTAATGATTCTGCTACCTGTAAGAAATATTTTTTAATTATCTAAATGGAAAATTCCGCAAGAAAGATGAATAGAATCTTAAATAATTCTTATCTACTTGTTAGCTACTTGCAATAAGTGGATGACAACAAAACCATAACAGTAGCGCAGCACTATGGTGACCAATCACAGTAACACAAAACATTGTTTAACATCCTGCATAGCAATTCCCTCGACCAAAATATAAACAACTACACAGTTGATCTGAAACAAGATACAGTTCAAATACAGTACCCCCATAATGTAGTTTCTGCATGATAAAGTTATAGATTCATACTTTATTCCTGTATACTATCACAGCATTGTATTTACATGCATAGAACCATACGTTTTTCCCTCTAAAAAACTACTTTGAAATATTTGTCAATAAGTCTATGATGAAACATGCTAGATTTGTTATTTGCACATAATATATTTGTAAAATAGCGGTGCATCTTATGCAAAATTGGTTCTTATACACCAGCAAATACAGTATATCTCTTACCTCACAGCATACAGCTGGTATGTTTATATAGTGTTATGTCTTAAAGGAATTCATGTGACTGAAATTCTAGGCATAATGCAAGTGTATAAGTATGCTTTTGTCCATGTTTCCATGTGTGTATACATGCATGTTTGCATGTATATGTGTATATATCAGCAAGGAAACTACATACGTGCTGTTGCCAGTTTCTTTTCCTTCTTTGGATTTTTCCTTTTATTCTTTCTGACGAAGAGTTTTGCTCAAAATGTCAAACTCTCTTTTCATCACGCATCAAGCTAATACATTCTTTGTGCACGTCTTCTTGTTGTCCGTTAATTTTATTCGTTTATTTGAATTGACTCTATATATATATATATATATGTGTGTGTGTGTGTGTGTGTGTGTGTGTGTGTATACATATATATATATATGCATGTGTGTATATATATATATATATATATATATATAGATAGATCTTTACTACCTGTTCCGCTATCCAAATGGCAAGATCATTGTTGACTCACATTTCTTAACCATGTTCTTCTTCTGATGGTCCTTTGTGCCAGAAATATATAAACGCTACTCAACTTTTTCTCTTTGCATTGTAAGAAACTCTCTTTCTTTTATTTATTTTATTTATCATTCTACTCCTGCATCACAATGCTTCAAGCACACTATAATGCTTTTCTTATGTGTGTGTGTATGTGTGTGTACATGTTCATGTATGTGAAATTAATGCTTTTGATGTGAATATAGGTTTAAATGGCAGAGAAAATGAAAAGAAGATAGTGTACTGTTTACCAACTTGAGTTCAAATTTACTTCTGGCAATTTTTCTGTTTTTTTCTGCATCAACTAATTTATTGCATTCGATCAATTTTCTGCATTCAACTAATTTATTTTTTCAGATGTTCAATCAATTCTCTGTATTAAAACAATTCTCTGCGTTCAAGCAGTGTTCTATACTCAAGTGAAAATTCCCCATACACTCACAGTTAGGTCAGTGGTTAATAATTCAGTGAGAGGAAGCAGTAAAAAAATCAAAGTTGAAATAATTATGCAGAAACACAGACAGGCAGACAAACAGACTGATGGACAGACAGACAGACAGGAAGGAATGCAGGCAGGCAGGTAAACAGGCAAGAGTGGACAGATGGATGGATGGATGGATGGATGGATGGACAGATAGATGGATGGACAGAGAGACAATAAGGTAGGCAGGTAGACATGGATGGATGGTGGGATGGATTGATTGGTCAACTGATAGACGAACAGAAAAACAAATAGATGAGATGAATAAAAATTTACTTTTAACATTAAAAAGGGGGAAAAGTGAAAAAGCTAATTAAAAATATTTTCATTGATATATGTGTGTGTGTGTGTATACATATACACATATATATATATATATATATATATATATATATATA
>NC_068991.1:61689901-61692453 GCF_001194135.2 Octopus bimaculoides
ACAGACCAACAGATAGATAAATAGATAGATTGACAGACAGACGGATAGACAGTTCGGCAAAAGATGCCGACAGAATAAGTACTAGGCTTACAAAGAATAAGTTCTGGAGTCGATTTGCTCGACTATAAAGGCGTTGCTCCAGCATGGCTGCAGTCAAATGACTGAAACAAGTAAAAGAGTAAAAAGAGTAAAAGAGTATATATATGTGTGTGTGTGTGTGTGTATGCATGTGTGTATGCATATATCTGTGCATGTGTGCGTGTGTGCATGCACATGTGTGTGTGCGCGTGTGCATGTATTTGTGCGTATGCATGGTATTTGTGTTATTTAGATGGCTGCGTGGGAGGTTTAACAGTTGTTTAAAGTCATCTCGAATCTCTGTGGCTGGTTGACTAAAGTGTAAAGGTTAATAACACATGATTGTTCTTTATTATCCTAGCTTACCATCGTTTGTCCTTTATCCACCCTTGGTTAAAAAAACAGAAAAAAAACAAATGGATCAAAAAAAAAAATGACAAATGAATCTGCACAACATGAGAATGCTGACATATCCTCTTGCAAATATGTTCTCCAGGATGTATCACACCCGCTTCTTTCTCAGGATTTGAAACAAAATTATGTAAGTACTGAAAAGGAATGAATATATATATATATATATATATGTGTAGAAGATTGTTATCCAATCAGAGAATGAAGCAAGGTCCGTCCTGAGATTTAAACATGGGATTATATAGAGTGAAATAGATAGAAAGATAGGTAGGTAGGTAGGCAGATGGGTAGGTAGGTAGGTAAGTAGGTAGGCAGGCAGAAGGGTAGGTAGGTAGGTAAATGAATGGATGAACTGATAGATAGAATAATTGATGGACATTTACTGCAAAACTCAAAGGTATAATGTGATAAGCATAGATAAAAATATATATGCATAAATATGTGTATGTATGTATGTATGTATGTATGTATGTACATATATATGCCAGAATTGCTAGCACTCCGGGCGAAATGCTTAGTGGTATTTTGTCTGCTGCTATGTTCTGAGTTCAAATTCTGCTGAGGTTGACTTTGTCTTTCATCCTCTTGGGGTTGATCAAATAACTACCAGTTACTCACTGGAATCAATATAATCGACTTAATCCCTTTGTCTGTCCTTGTTTGTCCCCTCTATGTTTAGCCCCACCCTGTATACATACATACATACATACATACATACATATATGTATGCATATATATTTTTATCTATATATATATCATCATCATCATCATTGTTTAACGTCTGCTTTCCATACTGGCATGGGTTGGATGGTTTGACTGAGGACTGGGAAGCCAGAAGGCTACACACATAAATACACACACACACACACACACACACACACACACATATATTTGTATACATACATATATATATATATATATATATATATAGATAGATAGATAGATAGATAGATATAGATATATGACGGGCTTCTTTCAGTTTCCCTCTACCGAATCCACTCACAAGACTTTGATTAACCCAAGGCTATAGTAGAAGACACTTGCCTAAGGTGTCACGCAGTGAGACTGAACCTGGAACCATGTGGTTGAGAAGCAAGCTCCTTACCACACACCCATGCCTTTACTTTATCTATTCTTGTAGTTGTTTTGTAATACTGCATATTATGTATAGTATTACCAGTAACTACAGTATATAATGTATTACAAGTTTTCAAGAATAACTGATCCCCACCCCATACTTCCCCCTAAAATTATGTTACCTGTTATACATGGCAGTGTATGATATGTGGACAGACCCAAAATTACATAATACTTATAATGAATGAGATTAAGTATAAACTAGGATTATCTAGTAATAAAATCAGAAGTGGTTAGCCTAATCCACTCAAACATGAAATGGTTATCATCATAATCAACATCATTGTTGTTGTCATTGTCGTTGTTGTCGTCGTCGTCATCGTCATCATCATCATCATCATCATCATCATCATCAATATCATCATCAGCTGCAGTAGCAGCATCACCACCACCATCATCATTGTCATCGTCGTCGTCGTCGTCATCATCATCGTCATCATCGTCATCATCATCATCATCATCATCATCATCATCAATATCATCATCAGCTGCAGTAGCAGCATCACCACCACCATCATCATTGTCATTGTCGTCGTCGTCGTCATCATCATCGTCATCATCGTCATCATCATCATCATCATCATCATCATCATCATCAATATCATCATCAGCTGCAGAAGCAGCATCACCACCACCATCATCATTGTCATCGTCGTCGTCGTCGTCGTCATCATTGTCATCATCGTCATCATCATCATCATCATCATCAATATCATCATTAGCTGCAGCAGCAGCATCACCACCACCATCATCATTGCCGTTGTCGTTGTCGTCATCGTCATTGTCAACATCAATCAGCAGCAGCAGGAGTAGCAGTAGCATCATCATCATCATCATTGTAGTTGTCAACGTCATTAATTTGTCAAAATATTTTCGTCGCTTTGAGACCACGATCTATTCACTGACAAAATTCCAACAGTGAAATG
>NC_068991.1:61693861-61698441 GCF_001194135.2 Octopus bimaculoides
GCCATGCTGGAGCACCGCCTTTAGTCGAGCAAATCGACCCCAGGACTTATTCTTTGTAAGCCTAGTACTTATTCTATCGGTCTCTTTTGCCGAACCGCTAAGTTACGGGGGACATTAACACACCAGCATCGGTTGTCAAGCGATGTTGGGAGGACAAACACAGACACACAAACACACACATATATATACATACACATATATACGATGGGCTTCTTTCAGTTTCCGTCTACCAAATCCACTCACAAGGCTTTGGTCGGCCCGAGGCTATAATAGAAGACACTTGCCCAAGGTGCCACGCAGTGGGACTGAACCCGGAACCATGTGGTTGGTAAGCAAGTTAGTTACCACACAGCCACTCCTGCACCTAAATCTGTGTAAATATTGGTAACAACAGTGAGCTATCAACAGTCCTAATAGCAGCAACCCAACTATAGTAGTAGTGGTGGTGATTCCCCAAACAGTGCTGGCAGTGGTTATGAATGTCATAGCGGAGGGAATGGTGAGTAGCAAGCCATTGATTTGTACCAGTCGTGATGTAAGCAATTGTAATGGAGCTAGTGGCATTGGTGTTAGATGTAGCAACAGAGTCACTGAGGTGTGAGTTAGTGATAACAGTAGTGGAACAAGCATTAACGGCCATGGAGGTGGTGATATTAATAATAGTAGCTATGAATTCAATGTTAGCAAGCAACTTGTACGAGTTATTTGGCCAAACTCCAGTCAATTATTGATCTTCGGGTTAAGTCAGTGGATAATCAAATATTCTTTGATTTGGAGATTTCCAGCATTTCTGTCTCCAGTCATTAAAGAAAGAGAGAGAGGTGCAGTGAATGGGGTACCCAGACAGAGGCATGGTCAATGTTAAATATCAGATTGGTGAGGGGAAGCGAAGGACATAGGTGTGGATTAGAGAGGAGGAAATGATAAGTGACAATAATAGGAAGAGGATGTGAAGTGCAGGGAATATATATGAGATCATGTACAACACCCAAATGACTAGTGTTGTTGTTAGAAGTGTGATAAGGCACATGGATTAGTGGTTAGAGCGTTGGGCTCACAATCATGAAGTAGTGAGTTCAATTTACAGACCAGGCTGTGAGTAGTATTCTTGAGCAAGACACTTCATTTCACATTGCTCCAGTTCACTCAGCTGTAGAAATGAGTTGGGATGTCACTGGTACCAAGCTGTATTGGTCCCTTTGTCTTTCCATTGGATAACATCAGTTGCATGGAGAGGGAAGGCTGGTATGCATGGGTGACTGTTGGTCTTCCATAGACAACCTTGCCCATATCTTCCTGGGTTCCCTCTGCCATAGTTTCCATCCACTACCTCCTGACTGGCCTTCATGCCGGTGGCACGTAAAAGCACCCACTACACTCTCGGAGTGGTTGGTGTTAGGAAGGGCATCCAGCTGTAGAAACTCTGCCAAATCAGATTGGAGGCTGGTGTAGCCTTCGGGTTCCACCAGTCCTCAGTCAAATCGTCCAACCCATGCTAGCATGGAAAGCGGACGTTAAACGATGATGATGATGATGATGATGATTGGCACTTCTTTATGCAGTTGTACACAGTCATCCACATCATTTGATCATACCAGTACAGTTTTCTCACTTGCACATCATATCTAATGCTTCTTATGCTGCTCAATTTTTCTCTCAACACATTTCTACTTTGTCATACAAGCAGACTGATATTGCACACTCAGCGGAACATGATAGTTTATTTTTCTTTCTAGTTTTTGCATGACCTCTGCATTCATGGCCCATGTTTCACAACCATGTAGCATTACAGTTCATACACCAGCATCATACAGTTTACCTTTCACTCTGCATAGGTGTGTCAGAGATTGTGTTAGTAGATTTCAGGAAGTATGGAATTTTTTAAGAATACTGTGTTCTGACAGTTAACAACTGGTTCAGATAGTTTATTCCATGCTTCATCAATTCTGAGTGTGAAAGAAGTGCTTTCAAAAGTCATGGTCACTGTTTTGGTTTTTAAAATTCTTTTATTTTTATAAGAATGTCCATGAGTGGTAGAGGTGTAGAATTCAAGAAGATGAGCAAAGTTGTTGGAAAGATGGTGGATAATCCTGTGTGCTTCTACCAAATCAGCCACTAGATATTGAAACTTTAGTGTGGCGATGTTCAGTGAAGCAGTACATTCAAGATATGGTACATGACTGATAGAAGCTATTTGCTGTGTTACACAATTACAAACAGCTTATTAACAGATCAATATTCTGGACAGTGGAGGCGCAATGGCCCAGTGGTTAGGGCAGCGAGCTCACGGTCATAGGATTGCAGTTTCGCTTCTCAGACCGGGCGTTGTAAGTGTTTATTGAGCGAAAACACCTAAAGTTCCACGAGGCTCCGGCAGGGGATGGTGGCGAACCCTGCTGTACTCTTTCACCACAACTTTCTCTCACTCTTACTTCCTGTTTCTGTTGTGCCTGTAATTCAAAGGGTCATCCTTTTCACACTGTGTCACACTGAATCTCCCCGAGAACTACGTTAAGGGTACACGTGTCTGTGGAGTGCTCAGCCACTTGCATGTTAATTTCACGAGCAGGCTGTTCCGTTGATCGGATCAACTGGAACCCTCGGCGTCGTAAGCAACGGAGTGCCAACAACAACATATATTCTGGACAAGGTTAAGGTTTCAGACTGGTGATGCAAACTCTAAGCACGAATGTAGTATGGTAATATATAGTGGTATGAAACTCTGAAGGGAACTGAACTCAGGCAAGTGTTTTGGCCCTTCTTACACTCTAAGAAGGCCAGGCTGTATCCAGGTTATGACTCCAGGGTGCCTTTTGCTGACACTTTCTAACTTCTTTGATATCGGAGACTTGTACATTTAAACCAGGGTTTTTTTAACTTTTTGACTTGCAGACCCCTTTATATTTCAGGCTTTACCTTAGGGACCCCTTTATAAACGCTTATGAAAGTTATACATAAATATTTGCTTAAAATAACATATATTTTTACATTTATTTATTTAACAGTATTTAACAAATAGGTTTATTGTCAATTAAAAGATTTCGATTAAAAAACATATATAAAATCAAATTGCCCATAAAAAGTATTTGCTGTCCACGGACACCCTGTGGTCCGTGGACCACAATTTGAAAACCCCTGATTTAAGCTACATGGAGATTTCATCTAGCTGGAACTCCTTGCCTTTGCTTCTGCTTTCAGACTTACACTTAAATAAGAAATGACATGGATCGTCACGATAGTGGTGAAACATCAACAGTGTCAATGCTACCAGCATGACTCACTCAGAGTTACTCCCCCTGGCGTTAAAATACAAATGTATTGACCTCAAATGGTAGTACAACAATATTATAGCTTTGAATAAAGTGGTGAGCTGGTAGACTCATTAGCACGCCAGGCAAGATGTTTAACCACAATTTGTTTGTCTCTGAAATCTGAGTTCAAATTCTGTTGAAGTTAATGTTGTCTTTCATCCTTTAAGGGCCAATAAAATAAGTACCAGTTGAGCACTGGGATTGTTGTTGTTGGCACTCTGTCGCTTACGACGTCGAGGGTTCCAGTTGATCCGATCAACGAAACAGCCTGCTCATGAAATTAACGTGCAAGTGACTGAGCACCCCACAGACACGTGTACCCTTAACGTAGTTCTCAGGGATATTCAGCATGACACAGTGTGTGACAAGGCTGACCCTTTGAATTACAGGCACAACAGAAACAGGAAGTAAGAGTGAGAGAAAGTTGTGGTGAAAGAGTACAGCAGGGTTCGCCACCATCCCCTGCCGGAGCCTCATGGAGCTTTAGGTGTTTTCGCTCAATAAACACTCACAACGCCCGGTCTGGGAATTGAAACCGCGATCCTATGACCGCGAGTCTGCTGCCCTAACCACTGGGCCATTGCACCTCCACACTGGGATTGATATAATAGTCTTATCCCATCATGCAAAATTGCTGGCCTTTTGTCAAAATTTGAAACTAATATATAGCTTTAAATAGATAGCTGGTGAGTGGCTATCAAAGATCTTATTGAGTGATGCTAAGACACCTTGGAATGTTTCTGAGGCTTTTAGAAATGTAGTTCTTCCAATGCAGGCCATTGTTAACAATAATGTTAAGGTCTCATTCACCAGCAGACTTCTTAAGATTGATATTGCAGAAGGAGAAGTTAGATTCCAGGTTTTGCCGCCTCAAATCTATGGCAGTGCACTGCCTGAAATCTGAGACCTATAGCTGACACTGTGAGGTCACTTGTGGTCATGAGAAGGGGCACTCCAGTTGATTCTGACTGATAACATTATATATATGGTCATTCCAAATTTGGTTAGTGTTTATATTGACAAATAGATAAATAGATAAATGAATAAATATAGATATACTCTCACAGAATTTGCGTCTCAATATATAGTTGTCACCAATATTGTTTTCCCAATGCAGAAAAACATAAACAAATACAGCCCTATGTGTGATTGGTGTGTATGTGTGTGTGTGTGTGTGAATTTGTTCATGTGTATGGTGTTTATGTTTGTGTTTATGAGACACTCACATCCCTATATATGTGTGTGTATATATATATATATATATATATA
>NC_068991.1:61702979-61704058 GCF_001194135.2 Octopus bimaculoides
TATATATATATATATACAGACATACATGTGTGTGTGTGTGTATACATACACATATATGTGTGTATATATCAATCTATATTTGTAGAAAGAACATGAATGAGGAAAAGGGGACAAACAGAGAAAAGAATCAAATACATACACACACACACGCATGTTTTTTTTATACATACACACACACACACACACTCACACACACGCACACACACATATATATATATATATATATATGTATGTATGCAAATGTATCTGCATATATTTATGATATATATGTATAAGTCCATATATATGTGTGTGTTTGTGTATGTGTGTTTATTTGGTCCTTTTCTCTGCTTGTTCTCTTTCTCTCATTTACATTCTTTATATATATATATATATATATATATATATATATATATGCATGCATATATATATCCAGAACAAGGAAGAAGAGAAAAAGAGGAGATAATATATAGTTGTTGAATGGTTAATTCAAATGCTAGAATGCTAGCTGTCTGACATTTAAAAAAAATTGGGTGAATATGGGGTTTCATTCATCACTACAATTCTAAATCTCTCTCTGTCTCTCTTTACTTCATGTCTCACTTTCTCTCACAGCACAAATACTCACATACATACAGGCACACAAGCATACATTCATTCACATATATATATGCATAAATAGATACATATATATATATACATACATATGCTTGTATTTTCGTAAGTATGCATGAAGGGTTTATATTGTCTTCTTACAACTTGGACAGAAGTTTCAACTTTTGCCTCTTCAAAGGATATTCTGAGAACGCAGAAGTTACTTCAGTTGATATATGTTGTAAAGAGAACACTAAATATCCTCACCTTGTATCCCTTAAGTTCTTTCTTAAGCATTTCAAAATTCACCTAATCAAATTAACCTCTGTCAGTCTGTCTGTCTTTCTGTCTGTCTTTTTGTCTGTCTCTCTCTGCCCGTGTCTGTCTCTCTCTGCCCGTGTCTATCTATCTATCTATCTATCTATCTATCTATCTATCTATCTATCTATCTATCTATCTATCTATCTATCTATCTATCTATCTATCTTTATATATATATATATATA
>NC_068991.1:61704068-61704436 GCF_001194135.2 Octopus bimaculoides
TCTTTATATATATATATATATATATTTATGGTGACCGTTACCAACATCGCCTTCCTGGCACTTGTGCCAGTGGCACGTGAAAAGACATTCGAGCGAGTTCGTTGCCAGTGCTGATGGACTGGCTCCTGTGCGGGTGGCACATAAAATACACTATTTCGAGCGTGGCCATTGCCAGTACCCACTGACTGGCCTTCGTGCCAGTGGCACGTAAAAGCACCCACTACACTCTCGGAGTGGTTGGCATTAAGAAGGGCATCCAGCTGTAGAAACTCTGCCAAATCAGATTGGAGCCTGGTGTAGCCATCTGGTTTCACCAGTCCTCAGTCAAATCATGCAACCCATGCTAGCATGGAGAGCGGACGTTAAAC
>NC_068991.1:61705156-61708703 GCF_001194135.2 Octopus bimaculoides
ATGTATATATATATATGTATATATATATATATATAGAGAGAGAGAGAGAGAGAGATTATTAGTTCTAAATCTCTGAATGAGAAACATGCAACAACAGTATGATAGAATAAAGCTTATTTGCCAATGTAAAGTGGCAATCCTGATTAGGACCAATGTTGCTGTTATTTAGTCCCAGGAAAACACCATCTCCAGCTGGCTATGAATGCACTAACTGCAACCTTATATTTTCGAACAAAGGGGATAGTATCTCCACTTGGCTCTAAGCAACATTGGTCTTAATCAGGACTGCTACTTTACATTGGGAAATAAGCTTTACTCTGTGGTACTGTTACTGCCTGTTTCTCTTTCACAGATTTAGAACTAATAAATTCTCTATTTATGAGATCAGTAACTGTGTGTCACTTTGAAATGTATATACTTCGAACAAGAACTAGTGTCTTCACCTCTAGCCTAGCGATTATTCGGTGCTAATGAAAGGAAATAACCCAGGAACCATTGGTATGCAGATATTGCTTAGAGCTGAGTGGGGACACTATCTCCCTTGTTTGAAAATATAAGGATGCAGTTATCGTGTCGATAGCCATCTGGAAATGTTTTGCTGGGACTAAATAACAGTAGCATTGGTCCTAGTCAGGACTGCCACTTTATGTTTGCAAATAAGCTTTACTCTCTCTCTCTCTCTCTTTCTCTTTCTTTCTCTCTCTCTCTATATATATATATGTGTGTGTGTGTATATATATATATATATATATATATATACACACACACACACATACACACATATACACAGACATACATAGATACATGCATATTCACACATGCACACACACTTTCTCATATATATATCATCCTTATCATCATCATCATCATCATCATCATCATCATCATCATCGTCTTCATCATCATCACCACCACCACCGTTTGATGTCCAGTTTTCCATGCTTGTATGAGTCAAATAGAATTTGTTGATGCAGAATTTTTATGGTTGGATACTTGTTCTGTTGCCAACCTTCACCTGTTTCTTAGCTAGGTGATAGTTCCCCATGGCAAATGTTTTTCATGGAAGACTGGAAACAAACAACCTTGCTTATATGGCCACGATACTCATTAACAGACATCATGTGATGCCTAGACAATGGTGCACACAAACGCATACACACATACAATGGGATTCTTTCAGTTTTCATCTACTATTCAATGCATGATCTTGCTTGTTGTGGAGCTATAGTAGAAAAACTTGTCCAAGGTGACATGCAGTGAGCTTCTTAACCATACACCCATATCTGCACCCTTGTGTATGTGAGTGTGTGTGTGTGTATTCATGTATACATATATTTAATGTAGTTATCATTGGCATCATGCCTTCTATGTTCTTAGCAATATCAACAAGTCAACAGACCTGCTGGCCAGAGGCACATAGCTTCCCTACTAATGGAGGTAAGAATACAGTCTTGGTCAGCCTAGGTTGTGAAAATACCTGAAACAAAATTCTTTAAAGCAAAACCTCCTCTGTGTGAGATGGAATTGTCTCCCTTCATCTCCAGTTATGTCCAAAAGAGGTCACTTTATGTACAATTTCCATTCACAAGTCACAAACAAGGAATTTCATGTCTCTAACATGAATTTTCTCTCATGAAGCCACCAACTAAACATCTCACTTTTGGAATTCATGGAAGCAAATTTTCTAGGAACTTTGCATTCTTGACCAACCAAAGTTTGCATCATATGGACCCATTGAGAGATGGTTCAGATTGTTCTGGGAGCTTTCATTTAATCCTGTATGGCATTCCTTCTTCTTTTAAATGCCATATGTAGTTGGCTAGAGACATAATGTTGCACCTTGCTAAAAAAGGACCTGTGGTTATTTTCTCATCACTTAAAGGGGCCCTCCATTACTCCAACATATTTCAATGTCTTCAATGTATGTATCT
This sequence comes from Octopus bimaculoides, assembly GCF_001194135.2. Classification (NCBI taxonomy): domain Eukaryota; kingdom Metazoa; phylum Mollusca; class Cephalopoda; order Octopoda; family Octopodidae; genus Octopus; species Octopus bimaculoides. The sequence continues at coordinate 61,707,088 of NC_068991.1, forward strand.
TTATGTTATTGGTGCTGCTACTGTTGTTGTTGCTGCTGCTTTTACTGCTGTTGCTTCTGTTGTTGCTGGACAGCACCTCTACCTCATAAACCATGACCTTGGAGTTGCACTGACCACTTCCTGGGCACTCACTGTTAATCTTACATGAGCATCCTGCCTTTGTATGGGATTTAGAAGTGTTCACTAAAATCTTTTTAATATTGGGTACATAGCTAAATGAGACCCATAAGTTGTGTCTATCAAATAATTGTCTGCACCTTTGAGATTGTGTGAAGTGCTTGACCACTAACCTGAGGAGGATCCTTCCCATGAGATCTTGACATTTAGTGAGAAGGGTGGTGCAAACTAAATGACCTTTGGTGTTACTTTCTTTTGTGGGTGTTAGGTCTCGGCATATAGAAGATGTGGCCCTTACTGCCAAAACCTCATTTTAATAGGGGCCCACAGTGGAAAAAAATCTCTTTATCCAAAGACAGATTTTTAATCCAAAGTCATATGCTCCCATTGAGAGATGGTTCAGATTGTTCCGGGAGCTTTCATTTAATCCTGTATGGCATTTCCTCTTCTTTTAAATGCCATTTGTAGTTGGCTAGGGACATAATGTTGCACCTTGCTAAAACAGCACCTGTGGTTATTTTCTCATCACTTAAAGGGGCCCTCCATTGCTCCAACATATTTCACCATCTTTCTTAAACAAAGTTGGTGGGCGGCAGAAGGATGTGTTAATGTAAAAGAGTCTTTCATTTGGCTTTTGGTAGGGTCTATATGTACAGGTACCCAAATCAACTGTAACATCTAAAAGTTTAACTATGGCAAGAGTGGTCACAATTGTAACCTTAAGACCAAGGCAGCTATGCGTGTGAGTTAGGTCCTTCCTAAGCCTATCTAGGGTGTGCCTGCTTGCACCTCTAGACATAGCTAAAGTGTCAGATCTGTATAGACTAAAAAGGAGAAAGGACTGATGTGAACCTCTTTGTTAAAGTGCCCAGTATATAAAATCCTATGGGGTCACAGATATCCCCACTGTTGAATTCTCCCTTTGTTACACCAAAGGAGCCTACTGAGTCAGTTTTTGTGACCCAGGCTGAACCTTTGTTGAACAGTAGGGTTTTCCTAGTGTGCATCATTACATTTACATCCCTATCACTAGCGCCTTGACCTTGCTCCCTGGGACTTTAAGTTGTACACCAAGCTGAAGAAGAACCTCAAGAACTGTTTTTGTTGAAAATTAAGGAGGCTGTGACCAGGGCCCGGGATACCTCCATAGTGGCAGACTTCCATGGGGCCTTCACAAAGTGCCCATAATGCTACAAGTGCATTGAAGTTAGAGGATCCTTCTGTGAAGGAGATTAATTTTGTACTTCTTTGAAATTAATAAATGTCTCTTTGGAAAAAGTCTAAAAACTTCTGGAATACATTGTGTATACATACATAGATAGGTACATACATATATACTTACACATATATGTATGTATGTGTGTGTGTATACAAGGTGTATATATACATACATGCACACAGACACACAAATATATATATGTATATACACATACTTTTATATTCATATATACATGTGTATATGTATATATATTTATATATATATATATATATATATATAT
>NC_068991.1:61710953-61711568 GCF_001194135.2 Octopus bimaculoides
AGCAGCAGCACCACCACCACCAACAACAACACCACCACCACCACCACCACCACCACTATGGCATCATCGGTGAGCAGCTCTCCATTCACTTTATACACTAAATCTCACATTTGTAACCCCTATTAACCCGTTTAGAACAGTTAGATTTTGTTACGATGGGCATTTTCTATTGAACTCAACCAGAGTATTTTCGTGACTAGGTGGACGTGACTAGGTGGATGTGACTAGATGGATGTGACTAGGTGGATGTGACTAGGTGGATGTGACTAGGTGGATAGTTGAGCTCTGATTGGCTGTATGCAAATGAGTTCATAACTACTGGGGTCTGGAACTGTTGTGGGAAAAAATTTCGCCTCCAGTACCACCACAACCATGAACACAACCACCACCACAACCACTACCACAGCCACTACAACCACCACCACAATCAGTTCAACAACGCTACTACCACATCCATTACAACAGTTATTAATGATGACTACTACCACAATGGCCACTACAATGGTGACCACCACCACCACCACCACCATCACAATCAACACTTCTGCCACTACCACCACCACCACCACCACCACCACCGCTACTACCACCACCCTCACCACCACCACAGCCACC
>NC_068991.1:61712486-61714671 GCF_001194135.2 Octopus bimaculoides
AAGGGGTTAATAACTTCCTTGAAGGTTCCAAGAAGGAGATAAATATTTCCTGGAAAGTTCCGAGGGGGTTTATTACTTCCTGGAAAGCTCCGGGGAGCAATTACTTCTTGGAAAGTTCCGAGGAGGGAGAGGAGAGGGGTGAATTACTAGCTGGAAAGTTCCAAGAGGATTAATTACTTCCTGGGAAGTTCCAAGGAGGGGAGGATGTGGAGGAATTACTTCCTGGAAAGTTCCGAGGGGAAGGGGAGGAATTACTTCCTGGAAACTTCAAAGGGGGTTAATTACTTCCTGGAAAGTTCCGAGGAGGGGAGGGGTGGGTGGAATTATTTCATAGAAAGTTTCGAGGGGGATTAATTACTTGCTGGAAGGTTGCGAGCACAGGTGCATGAAGGGGAGGAATTACTTTCTGGAAAGTTCCGAGGATGGGGAGGTGAGGAATTACTTCCTGGAAAGTTCCAATGGGGATTAATTACTTCCCGGAAAGTTCCGAGGAGCGTGAGGAAGGGGAGGAATTACTTCCTGGAAAGTTCCGAGGTGGGGATGTAAGTACTTCTGGAAAGTTCTGAGGAGCTGATTAATTACATCGTATGTATGTATACATAATCTGATAAATAAGTATCCAGACTGTTGCCATAGTAACGAGTCTAAATCACACAAAGTGAAGCTACTTAGCAGAGATTGACCTTAAACTCTGCTGTGTATGCACACTAAGTTTTAAAGTTCTAGCTCACTTTTGCTGTTTACAGCAGTGCTTGGAAGGAAGGTGAGTAGCGTGTGATCGTCGGATTGACCATGACACAAAAAGTTGAGCAGAGAATCTGTATCAAATTTTGCCAAAAGCTTGACGATACTTGCTCAGAAGCCTATGCAAAGTTTTCTAAAAGTTTTCATTGTTCTCAAGACAATCAAAGAGATCTTGTGCAACTGAAACCCAAGTTTCTTTTTGGTTAGCTGGAAGCAATTTTGGCAAAAACTTGGCAGACACATGTCACATACCCAAATCTTCAGTGATAATGGACTGAACTGAACCATAACTAATCTGCACATCCTCTGATAACTCACAGATGGTGATTCAACAACTATCTATGCATGTACTATCCTCTCCAATTATGAAGAAAAGAGAGGATGAAACCAATAAACTGTCCACAGTCTGTCTACCCTATGCGAAAGGCCTCTCCGAAAAGGTACAAAAGATATGCGGCCCATATGACATCAGGACAATATTCAAGAGTAATACAACACTTCATAAATATCTCCTTCGAGTAAAACCACCAATAGAAGAGAATATGACCAAAAACTGTGTGTACTCCATCCCATGCAGCTGTGGTAGGTTATGCAAAGGCGTAACATGTCACCCCCTCAAAATAAGGGTAGACGAACATTGCAAAGCTGTGACATGAGGAGATATGGATAAATCGGGTATAGCTGATCATGTATGGACTGAACCCAGACTGACCCCAGAATCATGTGGTTGAGAAGCAAGTATAGATATTTCTTTTTTTTTTTGTTTCTATTTTTCTTGAACCCTAAAACTCTTAAGGTCAGTTACTAAGTTTTCGGGGCCTATAGGTGACCAAGATCACAGCTCTTACTCCTTAATGAGGTACTGGTCCATTGTAGGATTCAAGCCCAGCACTTTTTTGAGATGAAGGCGCAAGTCATGTCATTTACTTTGATCCCAGTATATGACTGGTCCATTCTTATATCAACCCCAAAGTTCAACTGGTACTTTATTCTATTAACCCTGAAAGTATAAAAGGCACAGTTGAGCTCAGTGTAGTTTGAACTCAGAACTGTTGCTAAACATTTTTGTCCAATGTACTAATGATTCTGCCAGCTTGCTATCCTGAATAAAGCAAATATTCTGAATTAGGATATTTTATTTGAAAATATATAAAAAATACAAACATTATTATTATTTTTGCCTGGTTAGTATTTTTTATATTTTTTATTTATTAGATGATGTACAATTTTCTTTTGTATATCTTCATTTATCTTTTATGTGCACTTTGTAATTAAATATTCAATTATACATCCTCTTTTTCTTTTGACGAAACTATATTATTAGACTACATTATTGTACTGGGCAGATAAACAAATTGAGTTTTAATAATGAAAAAATATCGTTTAATTGATATATATATATATATATATATATATATATATATATATATATATATATATA
>NC_068991.1:61714919-61720857 GCF_001194135.2 Octopus bimaculoides
TATGTACATACATACACACATACAAATATACATACATACATACATACATACATGCATACATAATTCAAACATACATGCATACATACATTCAAACATACATGCATACATACATTCAAACATACATACATACATGCATACATACATGCATACATACATTCAAACATACATACATACATGCATACAGACATGCATGCATACATACATACATACATACATACATACATATGTACATAAGTGCCTCTATAAATAGCTTCATTAATACATTTAACTATATATATACATCCGTTACCTTTATGGTTAGTTGGATCATTAAATTCTATTGATATTTCATGATGAAAAAACATCCTACTAATTCCATTTAAATGTAAAACAAACATTATATTCTATTATCTAATTTGGTTTTAAATTCTAGCTGAAATACATAATTATCTTCACTATTATAAGCACATTAATTTCACCATTATCATAAGAATCTTTAGCAATGCCGGACAAAATGCTTAGCAGCATTGCATCCATTTTTTACATTCTAAGTTCAAATTTCTCTGAAGTCAACTTTACCTTTCATCCTCTCAGCATCAATAAAATAATTACCAGGGAAGTACTGGGTTTAATATAATCAACAGCACCCCACTCAATTATTATTATTATTTTTTCTACTCTTGGCACAAGGCCCTAAATTTTGGGGAGGGGGCCAGTTGATTAGATCAACCCCAGTACACAACTGGTATTTAATTTATTGACCCCCAAAAGGATGACAGGCATAGTTGACCTTGGCGGTCAATTACACAGGTGTTTAGGAAATAGACATTGTTCCTACACAAAATCGGTCTCTTGAATCTAAATATAACCTTTTTTTTTTTACCTATTCTAGTTTTTAAGTTTTTGAGCCCTATAATCACGTGGACGACTGCTACTTTTGTAACCTAAATTTGAAGGGTATTAACCAGAAAAATCGACAAACACTTGTCTATCCTAATCTTGCCTCTGCTATTAGACCGGTTCCACACAGTGGAGAGCTTCCTGTTTCTGTCTTCAATGTCTTGCCACAGATAACTTTACCCTCAACCAAAGAAAAATCATCACCTGAAGATGACACTAGAGATCAAGACTTTTCAGTTGAGACTTTACCTCAGCTATTCTCTCAGGTAGAAGTGAATGATCTAGTTTGTGACTTGAACCTCCAAAAAATTGTGCAGAACTGTTGGTTTCCCAACTGAAAGAGAAGAATCTTCTAGAGAATGGTGTCCGTATAACCTTTTATCAGATTTGGTATGAAGAGTTCCTTTCTTTCTTCACAAAAGAGGAAGAGCTGGTTTACTACAGAGATGTCAGTGGGCTTCTTAAAGTTGGCATTGAGGAAAACAAACCAGAGGAATGGCGTCTTTTCATAGACAGCACTAAGCGTAGTTTAAAATGTGTATTGATGCTTAATGGAAATGTGTATGGCTCTGTCCCGCTCAGCCATTCAACAACTCTGAAGGAAAGATATGAAGAAATTAAGTTGGTTTTAGAGAAGATGCTGTATCACGATCGTAAATGGGTCATCTGTGTTGACTTAAAGATGGTGAATTTTCTCATGGGACAGTAATCTGGTTATACCAAATACCCATGCTCTCTTTGCATGTGGGGCAGTAGAGACCGAGTAAACCACTATGTTAAGAAAGATTGGCTGCCTTGAACAAATATGGCTCCATGTAGAGCTGCCAATATATTGGAAGAACCTTTAGTTGAGCGAGATAAAATCATTTTCTCCCTTTGCATATCAGACTTAGATTGGTCAAGCAATTCGTCAAAACTCTTGATGAAAATGGAGAGTGCTTCAAGTATATCTGCAGATTATTTCCAGACTTGACAATTGAAAAACTTAAAGCAGGGATTTTTGATGGACAAATGCCACCAATACAACAGAGTATGCTAATGAGTCTGCTACCGCGCCACCCATAGGGGTGATAATAACAATAACACTGTTTCAATCCCATCATTGCAGTACCAGCACTTTGGGTCTACTCCCTTTTTCATCACATTGGTTTGGTAGTTACAGATCAATAAGCTCTGATCTTGAGCAGCTAAGATAAAGCCTTCACTTTCTGCCTTTAGCCCTGAGCTCCGTAGCCACTGATGAGTATGCTTCTGGTATATTATTATTATTATTATTATTATTATTATTATTATTATTATTATTATTATTATTATTGTTCAGTAGTTTTATTTTTATAACGTGCTTTCACTTCACTACCGAGCGCAGCTCTGTGCGCCTTGGGTATATGCTGTGGTTTGCTGTGATGCTCTTATGGTTACTGTATTGAAAGTGTTTTGCGTAGGATGTGTGCAGTGCCCAGTAGTGCAATTTTCTGTATGTTATATATATTTGTAAGTCCTGGTGTTTTTGTTATGTATTTGTCTGAATATTTTTTTATTATACCTAAGGCACCTACTATGATAGGAATTGCTTCTGTTTTTAGATTCCACATTCGAGTTACCTCTATTTCCAGGTCTTTGTATTTTGAAAGTTTTTCCATTTCTTTTAGGGAAACATTGTCATCTGCTGGTATTGATACATCAATTAGAAAGCATTTTTTTTCTTCATGATCTTTGACAACTATATCTGGTCTATTTTCCTTAATTTCTCTATCTGTGTGTATTGGCATATCCCAGAGTATGGTTGCTTTCTCTTATTATTATTATTATCATCATTATTATTATTATTATTAATTTGGTTCAACTCAGGTCCGATCTTATTCCTGGTAGGATTTATGGGGATAGCGGGTTACTACCTGTAACATTAAGTATCTACAAGATTTCAGCTGTCTTTCAAGTGCTTAGAATCCTCATAATAATTCTTGTTGTCCCTAAGAGACGAACTTTGTGTAGGAGCTCTACAGGGAATTCTATTCCAATCTCTTTCAGCCATTTGTCTATATAATTGCTTACTGTTTCCAATGCACCAATTATTATCAGCATGATCTTTGCTGTTCTCATGCTCTAAATTCTTCCTATTTCAAATTTTAAGGGATTGTATTTATTATTTTTTTTTGTTTTGTTTTTCGTCCTCTTTCTTTACAATCCTGGAATCAAATGGGCATGATGGTTCAATTAGTAAGTAATTATCACCACCACCACCACCACCACCACTACCACATCACCATCACCATCACCATCACCATCATCATCATCATCATCGTCATCATCATCATGCCACCAAACTGGCAGAATCGTTAGCACACTGGGAAAAATACTTAGCAGTATTTGGTCCGTTTTTGCGTTCTCAGTTCAAACTCTGCCAAAGTTGACTTTGCCTTCCATCCTTGCAGGGCCAATTAAATAAAGTACCAGTTACGTACTGGAGTCGATGTAATCGACTTAATCCCTTCCCCAAATTTGAAGCCTTGTGCTTCCAGTAGAAAGGATTATTTTAATTTTTATTATCATTATCATTATTATTATTATTATTATTATTATTATTATTATTAATAATTATTAGTATTATTATTGTTATTATTATCATTATCATCATTATTAATATTTTATTATTATTATTATTATTATTATTATTATTATTATTATTATTATTATTATTATTATTATTATAATATTTTCGATTTCTTCTGTCCAAATATCAAATCATGATTTTTGTTGAAGGATTTGGTAATAAGCCTTGGTTGATTTGTCAAAGTTTGTTTTGCATTAAATGATTTTAAATATTTTCTCTCTAGACTCTAAGGGTTTTACTATATATATTTAATAAACTAATCGCCCTAGACCTTTTATTTAATTACTTTTGTTTTACACATCAGAAGTTAAATTCTTTTTATGCTTTAGAAGTATTTTGGCTATTTTCCAAATAAAGAGAAAGCGTGAGTTCCAGAATAATAAAGTGCAAATGAATGATAAGGGTTTCGCTTAATTCAAATGAAAATCTGTAAGTGAAATTTTGTGGAACGATGCCAGGACCAAAAGATGATTTAGAAGTTAGAAATTGTTATCTGACCACTAATTAGTTCAGGTTCAAAAGAACAGCATTTCAGTTTTAGTAGAATAATATTTAATACTTGGAGATTTTTATCTAAAATTTAGATATAGTGTAATGTAATAAGAATTCAAATAAAAATATTTTGCACCAAATGACTGAGAAAGGAAAAGCTTCTGTTTGAATTAATATTTGCTTTATAATTAACAGAAACTATGAGAGGGTGCTGGAAAGTTCCAAGGGTACTGAAAATTTTCTTAGGGTGCTGAAAAGTTCCTTTGTGAAAGGCTTGATTGGAAGCCCAACCTTCTGAGTTCTTTTACAGGGCTTAGAAAAACTGAAGGACTGCTGCAATAAGTGTTTGAATCTGTGAGGGAAACATGTTGAATAAAATCATAATTAACCGATCCTCCTGTATTTTCTTTTACACAAAGTCAGGGATCCTGCAGCAACCCTCATAATATAACAAATACAAGAACCAGTCCTTATTGTGGTGTGGTGCCCCTGTGGCCTCAATGAACCTGAGAGTTATGTCAGAGGAGCACAAACTCTAGGTAAGGCCTCCCATGCTAAACTCATCAAAGGAAAGAGGCCAGATGAATATCGTGACCACAACATGGGCTACTCCTTGTTACAGTATGGATGTTTGTGTACCTCAATAACCCTGAAAGCAATGCAGGTATAGTATAAGCTCCCACCTGGTAGGTCTTCCTATGCTGGACAGGTCAAAGGATAGAAATCAGACTAATATTGACCAATTCCTCCCAGAGGTAAAAATGGGGTTGTACAGAGCCAGCACCTCTATTTAGCAAGGAACAAAGGTACAGAAATATAAATGACAATTTAAAATGTTCAAAGTCTGGGAGAGGAAAGACAGTCCAGAGAAAGCAAAGAAATATACACATTTAACCTAATGTGGAACCCACAAGAGTGATGGAAGAGAGGATGTTCTGAAAAAATGTTGGAGGTAGGATTCAGAGGCAGAGATGAAAAAACAGGGATCCAATTGGAGACAAGTGGAAAAGACAGCCCAGAGTTAAACACAGTGGGGGAAAACTTGTTGATGGTTCACACTCCACAGAGAACAAAGGGCTTGAATAAGTGTTTAACCATTTTAGGTTCAAAAGAAGACAATTTAGTTTTTATGGCACAATTTTTAATATAGAAATATAGAGACACTTTTACTGCTTAAATTGAAAGATAATGTAATGTAATGTAATTAAAAAGGCAATAAAAATGTTTTACACCAAATGACCTAAGAAAGCTTTTCTCTGATTGATTACTGTTTATAATTAATAAAAACTAATATGACAAACACAATGTCCAGTGTGTCTCAATAACCCTGTGAGATATGTCAGTAGAGTCCAGGTTTTTGTAGGGTCTACCATGCTGGACTGATCAAGGGTCAGAGGTCAGATAAATACAGACCACCTCTTTTTAGAGGTAAGAATGGGTTTGCATAAGTCCAAAACCTCTATACAGAATCATTAATGATAATTCAAAACCAACAAAACCTGGGAGAGAAAGGCCTTCCCCCAGGGAGACATGAGAACCCACAAGGGAGGCAGAACAGATGATGCCCTAAAAATAATGGCAGGATACTGAAGCAGAGTGGAAAAAAACAGGGATCCAACTAGAGAAAAGCAGAAAAGACAGCCCAAAGTTGACAACACTGAGAAGTCATTGATGACCTATGTTCCATGGTGAGTAATTAATTAGTAATTAATTAGTTTGAGTGCAAAAGAATGGCAATTCAATTTTTATGGCACCATTTTTAATATTGAAATTTCTGACGTTTTTTTATCACTTAAATTTAGATATAGTGCAATGTAATAAGAATCGGAAAAAAAAAAAATTGTCCCAAATGACCAGGAAAATAGAAGTTTCTGTCTGAATAATTATTGGTTTATAATTAATAGATTCTAATAATGACAACACTCCTCCCCACTGTCCTTCTCTGTCTGCATCAGC
>NC_068991.1:61720867-61722813 GCF_001194135.2 Octopus bimaculoides
ATTATTATTATTATTATTATTATTATTATTATTATTATTATTATTAATAATAAAGCGGCAAGTTGTCAGAATTGTTAGCATGCCGGGCAAAACGTTTAGCAGTATTTTGTCCATCTTTACATTCTGAGTTCAAAATCTGCCAAGGTCAACTTTGTTTTTCATCCTTTTAGGGTCAACAAAATAAGTACCAGTTGAGTACAAGGGTCCATGTAATAAACTCATTCCCTCCCTTGAACTTACAACTTTAAGAGTACTCCTGATGATGAAATCAATGTTGGAATATCTTAGGCTGCAAGTGCTTTTGGAAAACTATTTCATTGTTAACGAGAAGAACACAGTGTCAGTTTAATTCACACATATGTGCAGGGCAGAAGCATGGACTTCCTACTACAGATGTATAAAGAAACTTGAAACATTTTGCATGTCCTGTTTGCACAATATCTGCAATATAAAATGGCAAGATATCAAATGTCAAAATTTGAGAAAAATGTAATACTTCCAGTATCAAAAGCATGCTCTTGAGAATTCATGTTCAAATGGAAGATGATCACATTGCAAAAATTATTTTGTATGGCCGACAAACAGGGATACTTTGGTAAAGGAAGACCTTTCCTTAGATATAAGGACAATTTGCACGCTCTTGAGAATTCAATGCAGATGGTTAGGACATGTTCAAATGGAAGATGATCTCATTGCAAAAATTATTTTGTATGGCCAACAAACAGAGGGATACTGTAGTAAAGGAAGACCTGCCCTTAGATATAAGGACAATTTGAAGCTAAAATCTCTACAGCTTAATTTAACATCTTGGGAAAGTTCAGTGTGAGTGACATTAAAAATTTGTCGCGAGGCATCTAAACAATTTATGTTGAAGAAACAGATCAATGAAAGAATCACATCCTGCAATCAACAGACATATTTGTCCAGTCCCAGGCATAATCAAAATCATCAATGTCCCCATTGTGACGTCATAGCAGAATCTATACCTGAACTCAAATTGCATCAATGCAGTCATTGCAAATAGATGCAGCCTCCTTTATTTGTGATCTTTTTTTCTTAAAATCCTTTCCTTCAAACACTCATACATCAAAATCAATGCGAGTGAGCAATGGTAATGGGAGTGACCATCAATGGGAGTGACCAATAGTAATGCTATTAATGTTAGAATCATGTATACTTATATTTAATCTATTATTGTTAATATTGTATGCTGTGTATACTTATGTTTTCTGTGTAACTCCCAACACTTCATGTATGTCTTTGTATTGTCCCTATCGTCTATCACCAAGATGGAAAATGAAAGAAATTAAGATGATGATGGCGATAATGATGATGATTTCTTTCATAATCACCATCATCATCATCATCATCATCATCATCATCATTGTCATCATTGTTATTATTATTATTATTATTAGTAGTAGTATTATGATTGAGTGAGAGAGCAGCGCATTCCATCAAAGTGACACTGGGGTACAAATATATGAAGCCCAATGTACCCATCATGACTATCCATCTGATAAGGGTACACCAGACATATGCATCACAACCATATGTGCATGACATAGTGACCTCATATCAAGATAAACAACACAGGTGGGGCCCAGTTAGAATTTTCTTCAGGTCGAGTAGCCCATCGCATTCTAAAGGTCCCTGAATAAGGTTTGTTTAAGGATGTTGAGCAAAACACCTATGTTTCCAAAGGTGAATTATTCAAACCCCAAAGAATTCCTCTCAACACATGGCTATGATGCTCCCCCACTACTTCTGCTCATGATCAGAGATGCACATATCGTCAGCCACCAAGGGACATGCTCAACTGGTTAAGATCGAACAACTGACAAGCAAATCTGTGGTATTGAGCAGAATATTTGCTGTAGCCCATCTTTTTATACCAAGACAAAACAATGTACATGATAACACGTCCAATCAATTAAGATCAGAAG
>NC_068991.1:61723175-61726870 GCF_001194135.2 Octopus bimaculoides
CCTCTTCTTCTTCCACCTCCCCTTCTTCCACCTCCTCTTCTTCTTCCACCTCCTCCCCTTCTTCTTCTTCTTCTTCTTCTTCTTCTTCTTCTTCTTCTTCTTCTTCTTCTTCTTCTTCTTCTCATCACCAGTGCGTGACCCCCACCCACTGATAGCACAATGTAATCGACTTACCCCATTCCCCAAACTTGCTGGCCTGGTGCCAAATCGCTATTCAAAGGTAGTGGTCCACTGGCAGAGCTGTTAGCATGCTGGGCAAAATGTTTAGCTACATTTCATCTGTATTAACACTTTGAGTTCAAATGCTTCCCAGGTTGACTCTACCTTGCACCCTTTCGGTGGGGTGGTCAATAAAATAAGTACCAGCCAAGCACTGGGGGTTGATATAATCAACTTACTCCCTCCCATGTAATTTTTCGGGCCTTGAGCCAAAATTTGAAACCAAATGACAAAGGAAGAATACATTGGACAATTGTAGTCCTAGATAAAGAAAAAGACAGGATGGTCACTGTTGGAATATCTGCTGTAATCATAAACAGATCTGCTCAAATAAAACTGATGGTCTAGGACAAGACGCACATCATCTCAACTTTGAAAACATAAGATTAAGTTGACATGGAACAGGTGCAACAAGTGCAATTGATCTGCAATAAGCAATCATTTACAAAATGCAGCCCAGACTGCTGCAGACATGAACGACTTCATTGCAGTTGTTTGTGCAGCATTATCTACCTTGGGTTGCTATGGTAACCGTAAGAAAGTCACATGATGGTCAGTTGCTTTTTTTTTTACCTTTTCTTTTATTTATTTATTTATTTATTTATTTATTTATTTATTCATACGTATATTTTTTTTATCTATTTGTACATTTATATTCCCTTATATATTTATTAGTTTTTATTTATGTATTGTATTCATATTTATGATTATTTATTTATGTTTATTTTGCACAAGTATTTTACAATGTCATTTACTTATTTATTCATTTATTTATTCATTCTATATTGATAATCACCACCATCATCATCATCATCATGTTGTCTTCATCATCATCATTATCATCGTCGTTGTCATCATTGTCTTCATCATCACCATCATCATCATTATTATTACACTTTATATCCAATTTTGTATTCCCCCCCCCACCTCATCTGTCACCTCGGTGGCAAAGAAAAGAAATCCTTATCATTATTATTGTTGTTGGCGTTGTTTATTGTTGAAGGCATCAATCTGACAGAATCATTAGCACGGCAGTCAAAATGCATCTTTGTGTTCTGAGTTCAAATTCTGCTGAGGTTGACTTTGTCTTACATCCTTATGGGGTTGATAAAATAAGTACCAGTTGAGCCCTGGGGTTGATGTAATCAATTGACTCCTCCCCCTAAATTGCTGGACTTGTGCCAAAATTCGAAACCATTATTATTATTATTATTATTATTATTATTATTGAATGAGAGAGCAGGGCATGCCATCAAAGTGACACTGGGATAAAATATACGAAACCCAGTATACTCATCATGACTACCTGTCTGATAAGGGTACACCAGACACATGCATCATAACCATATGTGTGCGACATGGTGATCTCATATCAAGATCAACAGCACATGACTTCGCAGGTGGGGCCTAGTTAGAATTTTCTTCAGGTCGAGTAGCCCATCCTGCTCAAAAGGTCTCTGAATAAGGTTTGTTTAAGGATGTTAAGCAAAACACCCATGTTTCCAAAGGTGAATTATTCAAATCCCAAAGAATTCCTCTCAACACATGGTTATGATGCTCCCCCACTACTTCTGCTCATGATCAGAGATGCACATATCGTCAGCCACCAAGGGACATGCTCAACTGGTTAAGGTCAAACAACTGACAAGTAAATCTGTGGTATTAAGCAGAATATTTGCTGGAGCCCATCTTTTTATACCAAGACAAAACAATGCTCATGATTATTATTATTAAGGCAGTGAGCTGGCAGAATCATTAGAACGCTGGGCAAAATGCTGAGCAGTATTTCCCCCATCGCTATATTCTGAGTTCAAATTCTGTTGAGGTTGACTTTGCCTTTCATCCTTTTGGGGTTGATAAATTAAGTACCCGTCAAACATTAGGATCGATGTCATCGACTAGTCCCCTCTCAACAAATCTGAGGCCTTGTGCTTCCAGTAGAAAGGATTATTATTATTATTATTATTATTATTACTAATAAAGCAGAGAGCTGGTATGTTCTGAGTTCAAATGTCGCTGGGGTTGACTTTGCCTTTCATCCTTTCAGGGTTGATAAATTAAGTACCAGTTACACACTGGGGTTGATGTAATCGACTGGTCCTCTCCTCACAAAAAATGTCAGGCCTTGTGTCTATAATAGAAAGGATTATTTTTATTACTAGTATCATTATTGGTACTACTACCACCTTTTTCAGCAGCCACAACTACTTAACCTCCCAAGCTAACCTGTTATATCTATCGACTTTCCTTTTATTATTATTATTGTTGTTGTTGTTATTATTATTGTTGTTGTTATCATCATCATCATCATCATCATTATTATTATTATTATTATTATTATTATAATCTCTTTATCACAGCTTTTGTTGGAGCTCCTGGAGTCTTGCATGCATGGTGAACTCACTACTTGCAGCCTACGAAACCATGCTCTTTTACTCTTTTACTCTTTTACTTGTTTCTGTCATTTTGACTGTGGCCATGCTGGAGCACCGCCTTTAGTCGGGCAAATCGACCCCAGGACTTATTCTTTGGAAGCCTAGTACTTATTCTATCGGTCTCTTTTGCCGAACCGCTAAGTTACGGGGACGTAAACACAACAGCATTGGTTGTCAAGCGATGTTGGGGGGACAAACACAGACACACAAACATATACACACACACACATATATATATATATACATATATACAACGGGCTTCTTTCAGTTTCTGTCTACTAAATCCACTCACAAGGCTTTGGTCGGCCTGAGGCTATTCATTCTTTTCAGCTATCTAATACTTTCCTGATTATTCTAGCCATGCCAAGGAGGCAAATCTTTTGTAAGTGTTCTACAGGGCAATTTATTCCACTTTCCTTTATATTCCTCTTGATTCCTTCTGAAACTGTTCCCAGGGACCCAACAATAATTGGCACTATCTTCACCTTCTTCATTTTCCATAGCTAGGATATTTTATACTTAAGAGGGTTCTACCTATCTATCTATCTATCTATCTATCTATCTATCTATCTATCTATCTATCTGTCTGTCTATCTATCTATCTATCTATCTATCTATCTATCTATCTATCTATCTATATCTATCTATCATTTTGCCTTCCTTCTTGACTATTCGTGAGTTCACCTTCTTTCTTGATTATTCATAGAATTATTATTATTAATATTATCATTAATATTATTATTATTACCAGTGGGTGAACCACCTACTGTAAGCTTAATATCCCATTTGAATTTAATGTGTTTCTGATGTCGCTACTGTTGTTGTTAATATACTTGTTTCTTTTGGTTTTGTTTTTTTCATATTAGCGCTACCATCAATAATGGAAAAATGTCCAGTGACAAGTCTGATAAAGAATTACTAGAAACATCAACCACCTACACACGCACATTCTCTCTTTCTCTGTCTGTCTGTCTCTCTCCCTGTATCTATCTATCTATCTATCTATCTATCTATCTATCTATCTATCTATCTGTATGTCCT
>NC_068991.1:61727266-61727666 GCF_001194135.2 Octopus bimaculoides
CTCTCTCCCTGTATCTATCTATCTATCTATCTATCTATCTATCTATCTATCTATCTATCTGTATGTCCTTCACACACAATCTCAATGGGCTGTCATTTTTTATTGTCATGAATAATTAAACACTGTTATATAATGTTTTCAGCTCAGTCTACCGGAATCTATAACGCAATAAACTGTAATGTTCAGAGTCAATGGATTAGTTAACAGTGGGAGATAATACATATATATACATATGAATATATATATATATATATATATATATATATATATATATACAACCAGCATATATATATGGGTGCTTTTCATGTGGAACCAGCACCACTGCATTTTATATGGCACTAGCATGAATGCTCTATCTCTCTCTCTCTCACCTATCCTCTCTCTCCCTCTTTCTATATAT
>NC_068991.1:61728114-61730887 GCF_001194135.2 Octopus bimaculoides
GGGTCCAGCTAGGTTTTATAATTAATTCACACGCAAAGGCGACGAACTGGCAGAATCGTTTGCACGCCGGGCGAAATGCTTAGCGGTATTGCAGCTTCCCTCCTCCCACCCTTGGACTTTTCCAGGAAGTCCTTCCTTCCCCTCCTGGAATTTTTACAATTAATCCTTCGTCCCCTTCGTCCCCTCTCAGAACCTAAAGACAGACGGTCATAATATACAAACATTTCTCATAGCACCAGTACACTGTTTATAGATGCTTACATTTTTTATGTTTTCCGTGAATTTTTCACGGGTCCAGCTAGGTTTTATAATTAATTCACACGCAAAGGCGACGAACTGGCAGAATCGTTTGCACGCCGGGCGAAATGCTTAGCGGTATTTTGTCTGCCGTTACGTTCTGAGTTCAAATTCTGCCAAGGCCGACTTTGCTTTTCATCCTTTCGGGTCGATGAATTAAGTACCAGTTACGCACTGAGGTCGATGTAATCGACTTAATCCCTTTGTCTGTCCTTGTTTGTCCCCTCTATGTGTAGCCCCTTGTGGGAAATAAAGAAATAAGAATCAAGAACAGTGTAGAAAAGTTGTTGATGGCTTATGTTCCATAGGTAGCAAAGAGCTTGAAGATGGTGAAATTGATGGGCTGGCCTTGGATGCTGATTACACTAGTGCCATATCAGATTATGTAGAAACACCCTCATTGGTTAATGTAACAGGAAACTGAACAAGATGTGGCTGTGTCAGGTTGCTGACAATATATTGTGTATGCTACTGCATATAGTAAGAAATAAATAGCTTTTGTTGAAAAGTGGCATTTTCATACCTCCATATTTCCAGACAATCTGAGAAATTCATGATAGTAACTTGATGGTTACATGGTGATAATTGGAAATTATGGTATCTTGAGCTGGGAAGAATGACGTAAAAAATATCATGTAGATAATGTGAAGAATGTGTTGAAGTCTTTAAAACTAATTAGCCTAGTTATTATGTAAAGAAAGACAAGATAACTATAACCATATACTCTTACACAAACATACGTATGTACACACACACACACACACACACACACGTGTGTGTGTATATGTTTGTATAAATATACAATTCATTTACAATACATATACAGAGTTACATACATACATATACAAACACACACAAACATGCACACATGCACATGCATGCGTATATATATATATATATACATGCACCGATAAAAGCAGTCCCAGGCATTGCTTTTTTTAAGTAAAAAACGTGGGACAGGATGCAGAAACAATGTGGTTAGGAAGCAAACTTCTCAACCACAGAGCCATATCTGGAGCAACATGTGTGTGTGTGTGTGTGTGTGTGTGTGTGTGCGTGCGTGTATAAGATTGGGAGAAAGCTTAGTGAAATTTTACATACCACATGTAAAATGTAAAATGCTATTAGTTATTCAAAAAAATATCTCTGCTTATTTTTATCTTGATTTGCAGGTATTTATAGAAATAATTTATGTAGTGGATATTTAAGAATATTTTGAAAACTACTTACGTACACACATTCATATATATCCAACAATACTTACCACACACACATATATATGAAAGCACAAGAACATTTGCACACATATAGGCGCCGGAGTGGCTGTGTGGTAAGTAGCTTGCTTACCAAACACATGGTTCCGGGTTCATTCCCACTGTGTGGCACCTTGGGCAAGTGTCTTCTACTATAGCCTCCAGCCGACCAAAGCCTTGTGAGTGGATTTGGTAGATGGAAACTGAAGAAAGCACGTTGTATATATGTATATATATATATATATGTATGTGTGTGTATATGTTTGTGTGTCTGTACAATTGATTTGTCTATAGTGATCAGATTGGTGGCGCAATGGCCCACTGGTTAGGGCAGCGGATTCACGGTCATAGGATCGCGGTTTCGATTCCCAGACCGGGCGTTGTAAGTGTTTATTGAGCGAAAACACCTAAAGCTCCACGAGGCTCCGGCAGGGGATGGTGGCAAACCCTGCTGTACTCTACCACCACAACTTTCTCTCACTCTTACTTCCTGTTTCTGTTGTGCCTGTAATTCAAAGGGTCAGCCTTGTCACACTGTGTCACGCTGAATATCCCCGAGAACTACGTTAAGGGTACACGTGTCTGTGGAGTGCTCAGCCACTTGCACGATAATTTCTCGAGCAGGCTGTTCCGTTGATCGGATCAACTGGAACCCTCGACGTCGTAAGCGACGGAGTGCCAACAACAACAGTGATCAGATGTATGTGCTGTTCATTAGCTCATTCTTTCCATCAAATGACCATTACCTGAACAGGTGCACGGCGTACCATGCATCAGGTGTCTTAGTGATCACAGAGCAATGTGAGATGAAGTGTTTTGCTGAAGAACACAATGCACCACCTGGTCTAGGAATTGAAATCATGATTGCTAGATCAGGAGTACAATGCCCTAACCACTGAGCCAAGTGAACTTAACATGGTTTCACACATACACACACACACACACAAACACATGCACACGCACACACACACAAAAACACACACACTTGTGGCAGTGTGGTAAGAAGCTTGCTTCCCAATTACATGGTTCTAGGTTCAGTATATATATATATATATATATACTCTCTCTCTTTTACTCTTTTACCTGTTTCAGTCATTTGACTGTGGCCATGCTGGAACACTGCCTTTAGTCGAGCAAATCGACCCCAGGACTTACTCTTTGTAAGCCTAGTACTTATTCTATCAGTCTCTTTTGCCGAACCACTAAGTTACGGGGATGTAAAC
>NC_068991.1:61733103-61735033 GCF_001194135.2 Octopus bimaculoides
TGTGGAACAAATAATAATGATAATAATAATAATAATAAGTCTGTCTGAAGGATTTAGAAGTCATGTCGCTACATGTAGTAACACTACCAGTAATAATGTAGACTTGGTACTACCTGTGGCATTTTGAAAAAAAAATGGTTCTGTGTGGAACAAATAATAATAATAATAATAATAATAATAATAATAATAATAATAATAATAATAATAATGAGTCTGTGTGAAGGATTTAATAATTCTGTGAGAAACAAAAGATAATACTTGTTAGAAGAAAAAGTAATGAAAAAATGTGTTTTAAAAAATAAAATATCTCAAAGGGGAGGTATTGTGGTAGACGCCCCCAGGTGAGAATTGGGCTGGTCTACTAATAAATAGTGGAGTGACACAGTCAGTAGTGTCAGTCAGTGAGGTATGCTGTTTGGAACAGTCCTGCAGAGATGACGAAATACGTCGTCATAATGCGGGACATAACAATATGTGCAGTGAAGAACTTGTACTTGACAAATGTATGTAGTAGTACAGACCTCCATGTATGTACTCCACAGGTACAGACAGAACTAGTACTTGACTGATGCAGTGCAGAGACAGTATTCCATTGATGCAATATAGAAACAGTACTTCATAGTTGCAAGCTACAAAGGCCTAGCATCCCTCAGTTCTAGCGTAGTGCTAATCCTTGACAGATACAGTACAGAGTTAATATTGTAACGGTGTAGGAAGGAGCTAGTATTTCACAAAATCAATGCAGCGCTAATACTTGACATATGGTGTATAGAGATAGTATTCTACACGTGCAGCACAAAGCTAGTACTTCACCAATGTATTATGCAGCGCACCAAGTACTTCGCTGTTGTAGCTCAGAGCTTGAACTTGGTAGATGTTGCACAGGTACAGTAAAGAGCTAATATTTGACAGATGCAGTGAAGAGCTAAAATGCTATCAATGCATTATGGAACTTGTACTTCATATGATACATGTTGTTGTGCAGATTTAATACTCTTCAGCTGCATTACGTAGCTAGTACTTGGCAAATTGCAGCACGCAGCAGGTATTGCACAAGTGCAACAGGAGATAGCTAGTATTTCACAGATACAGTGCAGAGCTAGTCGTTCTTAAATGCAGGACAGAGTTAGCTTAGCCTTTCTTGGATGCAGCACAGAGCTGGTGTTACCTACATCTATGAGGCATAGCCAAGCTGATGCTGTACACGTACAGGACAAAGTTAGCATCTCAGAGTTGCCACTCAGAGCTAATATAAAAACAGGATAAAACTCGCTACAAACATCTAACCTGTTTATGTCAAATGACCTGCTGAATAGGATACTTGTACATTGAATCTCATTTGTGAACAAACAGTACAATAAATAAATACAACGAATATAATCTTTTTAATCTTTAAATCAATCAGAGATCGTGACAATATGAAGAGTTGAAACACTTTAGCATGTTGATTAGTTAGAGCTAAGCCTGAGGTGTATTGTTGTGCAAGATTCATCTCATAAATACGTGATTAACCATTGGTTTGTTGTTGGGCCAATGGGAGAGAGTTGGAGCTTTTTGAAGGACTACCTTGGTCTGCTAGAAATATTACCCATATTGTCCCTTGCAGCTTAAAAAAGGGGGAAGGATATATTAAATGATTTAGTTCTAGAGTCGCTGCTTTAGGGGAAAAAAAATAGAATAAACTAAGTAATAAAAGGCATGTGATATTTGCAGTTGGAATGCCTGAGGCCTGCTCTTAGATCAGGACTAACCTGAAGCTAAATGACAACAACAACAACAGCAACTACTACTACTACTACTACTGCTCTCATTCCTGCTGCTGCTACTACTACTACTACTACAACTGCTACTGCTGCTACCACCACCAAAACCACCACCACCAAAACCACCACCACCACAGCCACCACCATCACCACCACCACCACCACCA
>NC_068991.1:61735338-61741794 GCF_001194135.2 Octopus bimaculoides
AATAATAATAATAATAATAATAATAATAATAATCCTTTCGACTACAAGCTTAAGCCATGCAAATGATTTTACCAGCTGGCCACATTAATAATAATAATAATAATAATAATAATAAATAACCTTTTCTACTGAAGGTACAAGGCCTGAAACTTTGAGGGAGGGGGATAGTCGATTATATGGACCCCACTGTTTCACTGGTACTTAATTTGACGACTGCAAAAGGATGAAAGGCAAAGTTGACACCGGCAGAATTTGAACTCAGAACCTAGCAACGGTTGAAGTTGAAATACCACTAAGCATTTCGTCCAGCCTGCTAACAATTCAGCCAGCTCGTCACCTTAATTAACAATAATAATGATAATATTAAATTCTTTTATTAGCCACAAGGGCTCACATACAATAAACGACATGACACAGATGTAAAAAACAACACAAAATAAGACAAAGGGTTTTACAGCATGTAAACAATATATAACAATAAAAAATTAAACAAATTAAAACTCCCAGTAGGGGAGGCACTTTAAGGTCCTTGTGGAAAAACCTACAGAAGCCACAGGTGCCTGATCAACAGGACAAGAGCCCTTCTTTTATTTCTCACAGGTGTACGCTCAGAATTGGTCCTTTCACACAAACCATTCTTCCAACATTCACCTACTTTTGCTAGAACAGCTCTTTTATACAACTAAAATAACCTTGGCAACTATGCTGGGTCGCGCAATTTTGAGGTCATTTTCGGACAATATTTCAATTTGCTTCTAATGTTCCACTTTCGTCCAATGTTTCACTCATGCGTAGAATTCTACTCAGACAAACATTTATGAAATTGTACACATAAATATTGTATTGAAATAAGTCACAACCAAAACAATTGCATTAAAAGATATCCATTTCTCTATATGTTATGAGGAAATACAATCACTCTCTCACACTCCAAAAAGATGTATGCATGTGTATTTATAGGCGAAGGTGTGTACGTATTCTTTACATCCGCCAATTACATACATGCTTATGAAAGATAATGTGTATGTGTGTGTGTGATAGAGACATAGATAGATAGATACAGAGAGAGAGAGAGAGAGAGAGAGAGAGAGAGAGAGAGAGAAAGTGAGTGACACACCTACATGCAAAAAAATTCATACATCACAACACACACCTTCACTCACTCACTCTCTCTCTCTCTCACACGTGCACACACACTTGTCCATTTCATAAGTACCAGTCTAGTACTGGGGTCAATGTAAATGACTTATACCCTATCCTCAAAATTTCTGGCCTTCTGTCAAAACTTGATATCATTATTATTATTATTATTGAGTGAGAGAGCAGTGCATGTCGCCAAAGTGACAACTGGGTATAAATATACAAAGCCCAATATCCCCACCATGACTACCCATCTGATAAGGGTACACAAAGCACATGCATTACAACCATATGCGTGTAATATGATGACCTCATTCAGATTATTCTGCTACCTATCTATTCACATTTAAGAAATTAATTATGCATTATTTCATAGCTTTGAGATGTTGATGATATGTTTGTTTATATTTAGAATGACATTGTAGAGTAGGCATGAGAGGCAGGATCTGGCAAGTTTGAGCATAAGACATGTAGAGTCTTCGGGCCTGATATGGTCAGTCAAAATACTAAAAGGGGTTAAAAAGTCTGAGGTTTACCAGACTGTTCATAGCATTGGATAAAATGCTTTGTATTGTTTGTTCCAGCCATTTATATTCTGAATTCAAATACCACCACCACCACCACCACCATTCACACATCGTGTGACATTGATTTTGTTTGAAGATTACTTTTCTAAAATTGTATGTTATTACTATAAAGTTATAAGTGCTAGACCATCAGTGGAGTACTCTGCCATTTCCAAAACTATACAATGAGCTGTTCTATTGTTTAAAAATAGAAAAAAGTATAAAAGTTCTTTCTTAGTGTTGTGTAATGAAACTGTACTCCCCTCCCGGTCAAACGTGGTAGTAGCCAGCCATTATAAATAATCCAGTGGCCAGTCAATGAGAAAGGTCGAGAGTATGTGTAGACTGTCTTGATAGTCGTATCTGTGCTGATATAATAATTATACTGTGATATTGAGTTGGAAGTTATAATGATCCAACCTTTTGAGAATAATAACATTGTATGACTGAGGGTCATACAGTGCCAGATAGAACCATTCTATCGATGACTTTGGAATACAATAATATCTGTCAGAGTGACAACTGTTGTCAAAAGACAGATACAACAGTGGCAAAAGATCGCTTTACAATACTTAGTCATATAGTCACGGGGCTGGTTTCTTGGATTCTCAGGATGGGATGCTGGTCCATAGCAGGATTACTCATGTTTACCAACTGAGTGAACTGGAGCAACGTGAAGTGTTTTGCTCAAGAATACAACACGTCACCTGGTGCCGGAATCGAAACCACAATCTTATGATCATGAGTCCATCACATTAACTGCTAAGTCACATGTCTTCACTTAAAGCTATTTCCTGAATCATATAGAATCATAGAGCCAGTTTCTCTTTTTCTGCAGCATATATATTCCCCATGGATGGGATGCTAGTCCATCATAAGAATGCTCATTTTTTGCTGCCATCTGAATGGACTGGAACAATGTGAAACGAAGTGTTTTACTCAAGAACACAACACATCACCCGCTCCAGGAATCGAAACCACAATCTTACAATCATGAATGTGACACCCTAACCACTAAGCATACATCTTCACTTAAAGCTCTCTCCTGAGTCATATAGATTCATAGGGCCAGTTTCCAATTTTCTATGGTGTATTTAGGCCCTCTTGGAAGGGACACCAGTCCTCTGCAGAATTACTCACTTTTGCTTCTTAAGTGGACTGGAGCAACATGAAAAAAAGTGTTTTACCCACGAACACAAAACATTGCCCTTTCCATGAATCGAAACCATAATCTTACAGTCATGAGTCCAACACCTTAACCACTAAGCCACACACTCACACACACACACACACACATACGCACCCCCCCCTCTACAATTCCGTTGATTGAACAACTAGTAAACTCGCCATTGTGAACTGACTGCTCGACACCCATTACCATAGAGATAGCAACAGAAACCAGTCAATTGATCATTGATCAACATCAACGAATGTCTCTCAAACTCAGAGACATTTGTCACAAATAAAAAAAAAATCCCCAGCTAAACAGTCAGATGACTTCATTGAAACTCCCATCTCCGTCTCCGTCCTCTCAAACACAAACAAAATGCTTTGCAGTGAATACATTCAACAGTTTCATTGATTTCTACAATATTGTATGTGTTGGTTCATGGCAGGGTGTCCCAACCTTGTTTGTGTTCCACAAACAGGCCTGGCTGTGTGGTTAAGAAGCTTGTTTTGTGACCGATTAATTTTGGGTTCAGTCCCACTTAGCAGCAACTTGGGCAAGTGTTTTTTTTTTATTATTATAACCCTGAGCCAGGCTAGGAAGACCAATGCCTTGTATGTGAATTGGATAGCACACAACTGGATGGAAGCCCATCACATATGTGTGCATGTGTATGTGTTTTGTATGGGTGAATATGTTTTGCATGTGTGTGTGTGTGTTTTGTGTGAGTGAATATGTTTTGCATGTGTGTGTGTTTTGTATGAGTGAATATGTTTTGTGTGTGTGAGTGTGTGTGTGTCTTGTATTTGTGTGTGTTCATATGTGTGTGTGTGTGTGTGCATGTCTTTGTATTTGTCTCTTCACCGTTTGACAACCAGTGTTGGTTTGTTTACATTCCTGTAACTTAGCAGTTCAGCAAAAGATACCGTTAGAATAAGTACCTGGCATTAAAAAAAAAAAATCAATTCTGGGTCAATTGTTTAACAGAACCTTTAAGAAAATCAAATACCTTTTCACAAAAAATTTTATACATACATACATACATACACACATACATACATATGTTCATGCATACATACATACATAGATACATACATACATAGATACATACATATATACATACGTATATATCATTATCATCATCATTTAACATCCGTTTTCAATGCTGGCATGGGTTGGATGGGTTGACTGAGAACTGGTAAGCTGGGCAGCTGCATCAGCTTCCAAACTGATTTAGCATGATTTCTATGGCTGGATGCTCTTCCTAATGCCAACCACTCCACGAGTGTAACAGGTGCTTTTACACACCACTGGCACAGGTGCCAGTTACGAAACAGTAGCATTGGCCATGACTATGATCTCACTTGGCTTGGCAGGTCTTCTCAAGCATGGTGTATTATCAAAGGTCCCGGTCACTTGTTACTGCCTCCATGGGGCCCAATGTTGGAAGGGTGCTCTTTATGTGCCACCGGCATGGGTGCCAGATATGTGACACCAGCATCGGCCATGACTACGATTACATTTGGTTTGATGGGTCTTCTCAATTACAACATATCACCCAGTGTTCAAAGGGTGTTTTTTTACCTGTCACCGGCATGAGCGCCATTTTCACAACATACATACATACACGTTTACATGCATACATACATACATACATGCATGCATGCATACATACATGCATGCATGCATATATACATACATACATGCATGCATACATACATACATACATACATACATACATACATGAATGAAAGGCTTTTCTCAGTTTCCCTCTACTAAATCAACTCTTGAAGCTTTGGTCAGTCCAGAGTTATAGTAGAAGACATTTGCCCAAGGTGCCATGCAGTGGAACTGAACCCAAGACCACATAGCTCAGAAGCAAACTTCTGAACTACTCAGCCACACCAACATCTATAACAATAAAAATAGCACATAACAATGTTGTTTTACTTATCCGTGGGCCAATGATGAACAAATGCTAGAACTTAAAACAACAGTCTAAAGATGAGTAATTTTGGCATAAAAGTCAGACTTCTCAAATTTCAGATTTAAAAAAAAATTAGAACTGGAAGAAATTATACACCCACCCTTCCCTCTCTCCATCCATCCATCCATACATACAAATAACATACATGCACACACACACATGCGCGTGCACACACACATACATACACACGTAGATGGGCAAGAAATGTAGGCAGTGGAAAGCAAAGAGTGAAGGCAGCATCATCCATATTATTGCCAACAGTGAGAGAATGTTTTCTAGATATCATCTTCCCATAAGGCATGATGCAGTGGCCAGAACAATCTGGAAAAGAATAAGGAAAATGAAAATTCCAACTGACAAAGTTAATTATATTGAGACGAGAGGTTCAGAAGAATATTGGGGTAACTTAATAATTAAAACAATCATCAAATTAAAACACAACTGGCCAGATATTGTCTTGTGGGATCAAAAGGAAAATATAATGCCCTGTTGTGGAAATCTGCTGCCCTCTGGACACTGATGTGATGAGAAAAATATGGGAGCAAGCCGACATCTATGGAGCATTGATATGGAGTTTGCGAATCCAGTATCAGAGACGTAAGAGCGGCTGTGTGGTAAGTAGCTTGCTTACCAACCACATGGTATTTCGGATTCAGTCCCAATGCGTAGCACCTTGGGCAAGTGTCTTCTACTACAGCCTTGGGCCGACCAAAGCCTTGTGAGTAGATTTGGTAGATGGAATCTGAAAGAAGCTCATCATATATATGTATGTATATATATATATATATATATATTTATATATATATATATATATATATATATATGTGCGTGTGTATATATATATATATATATGTATGTATGTATGTATGTATGTATGTATGTATGTACATATGTGTGTGCGTATATGTTTGTATGTCTGTGTTTGTCCCCCCAGCATCACCGATGCTGGTATGTTTACATCCCTGTAACTTAGCAGCTCGGCAAAAGAGACCGATAGAATAAGTACTAGGCTTACAGAGAATAAGTCCTGGGATCGATTTGCTTGACTAAAGGCAGTGCTCCAGCATGGCCACAGTTAAATGACTGAAACAAGTAAAAGAGTATACCTTCAGTTTTGGCAGGGGTTTTTTTTTTTTTTGTTATAGTAGGATGCTCTTCCTAATGCCAGGTCTGTCTTGGCATGATTTTTACTGCTGGATGCCCTTCCAAATGCCAACCATTTTACAGTGTGGACTGGGTGCTTTTTAAGTGGCACTTGCACTGATAGGGTCACCAAGTAACCTGCAAGACAAAGCTCCTTTGAGAGGGGTTGTATTGGAGAAGATGGTTTTATGCCAGGTGATAAGAGGTAAGAGTGCGACAGAGGGACAGAAATGGGTGTCTTGTTGTAAAGAAGATACATGGTTGCCCCAGCCAGAGGGAGAGAAAGAGAGACAGAGAGAGAGAGAGAAAGAGGGAGAGTAATCAAGAATGAGAGAGTGTGAGAGTAGAAGAGAACAAAAGTCGGAGAGTGAAAGTGAGAGAGAGCAAGGGGGAGAGAGGGCAAGGGAGGAGGTGGTGGTGATGTGCCAGGGCATACTCTCAAGGTACGGGGG
>NC_068991.1:61741804-61742570 GCF_001194135.2 Octopus bimaculoides
GGGGGGGGGTGAGAATATAAATGGGATGGTAGGGCATTGCCATGGGTGCGTGAGTAGGGAGTTCATGTGAATGCAAAGAAGTGGGGAAGGAGGAAATGCGGTCACTAGTGAAACCTGGGTGTATAAAAGAAGGGACAACAGGGTAGCAATGATAGAGTGGGTGGGGCAGTGATGACAGGATTAGGCTGCAGGAGTGGGCAGGAAGGGATAAGCACAGTGCTGTAAACAAGGAAATGTGAGGAAGAAGAGAAGAGGAGATGTAGTTTGTTTTATTAGGGTGGGGTGTGTAGAAAATTAAAATTTAATGTTACATTTGGGTAGAACACACACCACTTCCAGAATTCAGTTTTACCGAGGTGGACAGGTCTTCTCAAGAACCTCATATCGCCAGGCATCTCAGTCTCTTGTCATCTTGTGAAGCTCAACATCCTGAGATTGGTTCTCACTACTTCATCCCATGTCTTCCTAGGTCTTCCACTTCCACAGGTGCCATCCACTTTCAGCAGGTGCCACTTAAAAAACTGTAAAAATCCTACCAAAACAGTCACAAAAGCCTGGTGCAGGCTTCTGCCTGGCCAGCTCTTGTGAAACTGTCCCACCTATGCTAGCATGGAAGGTGGATGTTAAACAATGATGATGAGGATATATATATATATATATATATATATATATATATATATAAATGCACTATTTTAAAGCCTAGCCAGGCTCATGGGCTCAGTTTCCTGGTTTCAATGGCGTACGTTTTACCCCAGCTGGATGGGAC
>NC_068991.1:61743374-61744427 GCF_001194135.2 Octopus bimaculoides
GTGTGTTTTTGTGTGCACGTGTGTGTTTGTGTGCTTGTGTATGTGTGTGTGTTTGTGTGTGTGTTTGTGTGTGGATGTGTGTGTGTGTGCATGTGTGTGTGTGTGTGTGTGTTTTTGTGTGCACGTGTGTGTTTGTGTGCTTGTGTATGTGTGTGTGTTTGTGTGTGTGTTTGTGTGTGGATGTGTGTGTGTGTGCATGTGTGTGTGTGTGTGTGTGTCTTTGTGTGTTTGTGTTTGTGAGCCACTACTGCTTGACAACCAGTGTCAGTTGTGTTTACATCCCTGTGACTTAGCGGTTCAGCAAAAGACTGATGGAGTAAGAACTTGGCTTTAAAAACTGTAATAAGTACTGGGGTCGATTCCTTTGACTAAAAATTCTTTGAGGCAGTGCCCCAGTATGGCCAAAATCTAATGACTGAAACAACTAAAAGATAAAAGATAGATAAACCAATAAATAAAAGAGAAGACTAAAAAAAAACTAAAAAATACCATGGACCAAAAATCTAATTGGTGTCAGTAGTGGAATTTGAACCCTCACTCTGCTGGTTTGGATACCAACATAACAGAAACTAAATGAATGTCAGTGAAGCAGAGAACAAATGGAATAAAATAATAATGGTGATATTTTAGAAATAGGTTTTGATGACATTTACAAACATGTTGTTTATTTTGTCAGCATGTGTGTGTGTGTGTTTGTTCGTGTGTGTGTGTGTGTGTGCGTGTGTGTTATGTGTGTATGTTTGAATGACTGTATGTCTGTCTCTATGAATGTATGTATATGTGTATGTATGTGTATGCATGTGCATGTAATGTATGTATGTATGTGTGCATGCACATGTGTGTGCATGTATGTGTAATGTAATGTATGTATAAATGAATGAATGCGTGTATGTATGAATGTATGTGTATGTGTATGTTATGTATAAATATTTCTTTACAGTGTATATGTATATGTGTGTGTATTAATGTGTACGTATGTGCATGTTATGTATGTATGTATGTGTGCACAGATGTGTGCATGTATGTGTAATATATGTATGTATGTATATATGT
>NC_068991.1:61745827-61747834 GCF_001194135.2 Octopus bimaculoides
CAAACATAAAATAATAATAATACTAATAATGGTAATAGTAATAGTAATAATAATAATAATAATAATAATAATAATAATAATAATAATAATAATAATTTTCTAGAAATTCCAATACAACCAACCATTTTTTCTCACACGGAATTTCTAACATACAATCCACACCGCACACTGTTTATTCATCACACCAGGAACAATCATTTTGTTTTATCAATGAATTTTTTCGGAGATGTTTATATTTATGACAGTTTGAATTTACCAGTTTCGCAGGAACTAATAGCACAAATAACAACGTTGTATTTACCACAAACAAACATTATTTCTACAATTCAACAAGTTCATATAATTAATCCCCAAGTTGGCGCATATGCTTGTAGCCTTGGCATATGCATTTGAACTGGTGATTGGAAACGCTCCAGATAAGTTTCTATTTGATCAGTCAAAAATGCGAACACACTTAAGATTTTGCCTTGAAAACAATAAATTTGTTCCTTTCCCGAAAGTAAACGTTTTTCAAATGTCTACAAAAACCACAGAAGTCACTCATTTTCTATCACCCACCCAGAAATGGATTACCCCTAGAAAGACGAGTAAAAATTATAACTTCTCACATGAACATTCAGAACAAATTTTCTCACCCAATAGGTTCCGCGTTTTAAGTGAAGATTTTGAGCAAAGCCCAAAAAGTAGTCAGGAATCTAATGAGAAAAAGACTCTGAAAACCACTTGCCCGAGAAAAACCATCCCACTAGAGAACAAGTCAGTTATAAATTTATCTAAACTAAAAATTCGCCCAACGACGTCTCAGTTTAGAGCTTGGACTGAGTTTTTGCCCAAGCACTAAGAATTTCAACAAGAATAAACTAGCTCAAGGGCTATTTCAGTTTGTCTGCCGCCTCAAGCTAAAAGAATATTTTTTTGAAAAAACTGGTAACGAAAATGATGATGATCGAATCTGGCATAATTGGGTTGAAAAGAATCCCATTTGGTATTCAGATAAAGTTCGGAATGGACGTTCACAAGCACTACTAGAATTTCTTGAATCTTGTCAAGCAGGCATTAGAGAAAGCCTTAAAACAAGTGGAAAGAAGTCCTGGAATAACCTCACAAATTCCCAACGTTACACACTCCGACGTCTAGCTAATAACGATTCTATTGTTATTAAGATGGCGGATAAGGGAGGCGCTATCGTCATTATGGACAAAAGTGAGTATATTTCGGCTTGTGAAGAAGTTTTAAATGACAAAACTTCATATGAAGAATTACCTGTCGATCCAAACCCCAATTACAGAGAGGAACTTGATAAAATAATTCTGGAAATGGAGGAAAACGATTTCGTTAATAAGGATGAATCTAAGATTTTAAGGTCAGAAAGAAGAACACCTGTATTTTATGGTCTCCCTAAAATACACAAAAAGTTTGAAAGATTTCCTCCACTGCGTCCAATTTGCAGCAGATATGAATGTTGCACGGCCAAAATTTCGGAATGGCTGGATGGCTTTCTACTCCCTGTCGCAAAACGAGAGAGAGAGAGGAAGAGAGGGAGAAAGAGAAATAGACAGAGTGAGAGAGAGAAAGAGAGAAAGAAAGAGAGAGAAAGGGGGAGAGAGAGAGAGACAGACAGAGACAGAGAGATAAACAGTCAGACAAACAGTTCGATAGATAGGTAGATAGATAGACAGATAGATAGATAGATAGATAGATAGATAGATAGATAGATACATTTCTTTTATTAGCCACACAGGGTTCAACATAGAGGGGACAAAATACAAATGTAGAGTTTTTCTTTTCGATGGGGACGAAAATAAAGTAAAAAAATTAAAATGGGGATAATGATGAAAAGGCATCGAGAAAACGTTTGGGGTATGTACAAAAAAAAAATGAAAATATTACAAAAATTTCCCAATAAATGGGGAGGTTATCCATGGAAAGAAAAACCTACGGAAAAGACCATGGTAACCTCGGTCCTTAGTGTCACAATTTGTTAAATAAAATTCCTTTTATTTATGC
>NC_068991.1:61748276-61749126 GCF_001194135.2 Octopus bimaculoides
AGATATGAAAGAAAGAGAGAGGGAGAGGGGGATATGATAGATAGATAGATAGATAGATAGATAGACACAGATATATATATATAGAGAGAGAGAGAGAAAGAGAGGGAAGTGATAGAGAGAAAGATGATAAACAGAGATGATAGATAGAGAGAGAGAGAGGGGGAGAGCAATATGATAGAGATACACACACACATACACACACACATACACACATATATATAGAGAGAAGATATGAAAGAAAGAGAGAGGGAGAGGGGGATATGATAGATAGATAGATAGATAGATAGATAGACAGACAGACAAACACACAGACAGACAGATAGATAGATAGACAGACAGACAGACAGACAGACAGACTGATAGATAGACATACAGAAAGATAGACAAATAGTTAGACAGAAGATAGACAGACAGATAAACAAACAAATAAGAACAAAAAATATAAATAATACATAGTTTATTGACATTTTCATGCAAAATATTGAAACAATATCCAATTCTCTAGTCTTCATTTATTTTCCAGTCAAAAACTTACTCCTGAATTCTTGGAAGAGGCTACCTTTCTCTATTACAGTTAACAAGCACCAATGAGGGGTGTTAGCACCACATAAATAGTTCCTGTTTCTCACAGATTGGTCTAGCAGAGATGCTGACATGTGTGTGCTTGCAACAATTTTCTAGGGTGACGGAAGGGTAGCGTTTGTTAACCAGTCGGTTCTCATCTACATTTACTACTTTTGTGGATTGTATATATTATATACATAAGTATCGGCGTGTGTGTGTGTGTGTGTGAGTGAGTGTTTGTGCATGTGTGTGTATATATATATATATATATACATATATATATATA
>NC_068991.1:61750223-61753127 GCF_001194135.2 Octopus bimaculoides
TTATATAACTTAAGTCATAATAAAACAATTAACGATATTGTATAATCAAAGAAATTAAATAAAAAGACTAGTTATTTATCGCATAAAATAGAAAGAAATATTAAACAGTATTAATGGAAAAAATTCAACTCTAATCTAATCGAAGTCTTAGTTTAGGCTAAGATGATACACTTACTACTAATTAATTTAGTGTTAAAAAAGGTATCGACTAAAATTATCATTAAAAATCAATTGAATAATATAAAAATACATATTTTTTTCAAACAATGATATAAAGTCATTTAACAAAGTTAAAATCAATACTTATTGCTAAACTGCTGCAGTTGAAACTAAAACTTAGACGCTAAACTCAGTACTAGAACGTTTATTAGAAAGAGGTCGCGCAAAGATACTACATTAAGATAGAGAATAGAATATAGAGAAGGAGAGTTTACCAAATATCAAACCATGGAGTGCATGGAGGCTATGGTTATGGACCTAGAAATGAGGAGGGAACAAGACTGCTGGAGTTCTGTGATACAAATGAAATTATGGTGTGCAACACCAACTTCAAAAAACCAGCCAATCACCCAATCACTTATCGATCTGGTGAGCACATAAGCCAGATTGACCACCTCCTCACCAGGCAATGAGTTAGATGGATGCTTAAAAATGCAGTCTTTCCCAGGTGAAGGGTGTACAACCCAACATAGGTTACAAGTTAGTGACTTCAGAATCAGAGCAAGAAAAACCCGGAGAAGTAAACCAATCTGGAAAAGAAGAATATGGAAGCTCAAAGACCCAGCAGACTTAGAGATTTAGAGATTTGCTAATGGAAATGTCTGATGAAAGAGAGGAAGAGTTGGAGACATATAGCTTAGAGGACAACTGGAAGTTCTTAAGGGACAATCTATTGGGAGCTACAGATGAAATTTGTCGTTGGTGCAGGGTCCCAGCTAGACAAAAGGTGACTTGGTTGGTGGAGCAATGAGGTTGACAATGTTATAAAAGCAAAGAGACAGGTCTGAAAAGAATGGAAAAATGGTGGAAGCAGAGAATTATATCAGGTAGCCAAAAGGGCAGCTAAATGTCAGGTATACATAGCAAAAGGAGAAGCTGAAGGTTTGCAAATGTCCTATAACATGAGGATCAGAGGCATGAGGTGTTCAGGATTACAAAGCAGTGTATCAGAGAAAATAGAGATGTGGTAGGTGAGAAATGTGTGCGAATGGATAATGGTATGCTTGCACTTAATGACTCAGAGAAGAAAGATGCATGGGGGTGTCACTGTGAAAGGTTACTAAACATAGAAAATGAATGGGAGAAGGAGAGTTGATCAAATATCAAACCAATTGAGGGACCAGCCATCAGAGTTGATAGCAGCATAATAGATAAGGCAATTAAGGATATGAAGACAAGAAAAGCCCCATGGGCCATCAGGAATCACTGCTGAGATGATTTAAATTTCTGGTGGTGTAGGATACAGCTTAGTTACTTGTATAATTAATTAGGTTATTCAGGAAGGCACCATCCCCAACGACTTGTGTAGTAGCATTATAGTTAGCTGCTAGAAGGGTAAAGGTGATGCCTTAGATAGAAACAACTACAGAGGTATTAAACTGCTAGACCAAGTCATGAAAATTACTGAGAGGGTTATAGCTCAATTCATTAGAAACAGAATTAAACTAGATGAGATGCAGTTTGGTTTTGTACCTGGAAAGAGTACCACAGATACCATCTTCCTAGTGAGACAGCTGCAGGAAAAGTACTTGGCCAAAAGTAAGCCATTGTACTTAGCCTTCATCGACCTGGAGAAAGCTTTCGACAGAGTTCCCCGCTCTGTTATATGGTGGTCTCTAAGGAAGTTAGGAGTAGAGGAGTGGCTTGTTAGACCTGTCCAAGCCATGTTCAGTGGTGCTGTCAGTACGATGAGAGTCGGCCAAGAATACAGTGATGAGCTTAGTGTTCAGGTAGGGGTTCACCAGGCTCAGTTTTCAGCCCACTCTTATTCATTATAGTCCTCCAAGCCATAACAAAGGAATTCAAAACTGAGTGCCTATGGGAGCTGCTATATGCTCTTATTGCAGAATCTTTAGCAGAATTGGAGAAGAAATTCCAGGTATAGAAACAAAATCTGGAATCAAAAGGCCTTAAAGTTAATCTAGCAAAGACAAAAGTGGTTGTTAGTAAGATAGAAGATAAAACTTTTTTTCTGTCAGGTATTCCGGAATAAGTACCATAGTTTTTTTTTTAATAAAAAAGGCATAGAAGCAGAAGTACTGGGTTTGATTTGTTCAACTAAACACTTGAGATAGTGCCCCAGCATGGCCACAGTCATATGACTAAAACAAATGTAAGAGCTATAACACCATGATACTCTATAACCCCATTTTTAGTATTGTTTTCAGCTTTATTATAATTCCTCTTCATTTTCCTTTTCCCATCCCAACCAGCTGTTAGGGCAGCTTCTCATTTGTATATATTGGTTTCTCAGAAAAATGCAAAATTGTATCTTGTATTGTTTACATTTTGGAGCAATTTCAACATGTCTTTCATTAAAATCTTTGCTATAGATCTTTCTAATCCTACAGAATATATTCTATAAAAGTTTACCATTTCATAGACCCCTTCCTCTCTATACTCATGGTTACCTACCACATTTTCCTATAAAATTTTGGGTTGTGTATTCAAAATACAGTCATTACTTTACATGCTTTTCTGTTTAGTCTTACTATTTAGCATCTTGTAAATGTTATCACTATAGGTTATAGGTTAAACTGCCATGCAACTGATTAGAATGAAATCACTCAGAAACAGACACCATCTTCTGCTCCATAAACCTGGTGTGTCATATCTTTGCCTGCTCTGTGTTCCTTGGAGTTGGCACGTCTCGTACTATGTAGACTGGTCTGGTTCACTTGTATT
>NC_068991.1:61754851-61756160 GCF_001194135.2 Octopus bimaculoides
AGTCTGTTTACGTTTCTCTGTTACTGCTTCTTCTAGGCTCAATCTCTTTCAGTGCTGGAATATCGGAACATGTCGTAAAACACTTCCATTGGAGTATCCTTCCTTTCTTCTGTATTTCTGGTTTTTAATTGATTTAGGTGTCATTTATGCTCCCATCATTGGCCTTTTATTAAACACATCATGTTTCCAATTCTTTTTGGAAACATCCTGCCAACTCTCTTTACCGTTCTTGTATACTTTGTAACGGACTTTGTCTCTGACATCAAAATGTTTGGTTGAATTTTTCGTATTTCCTCTCTACGTTTTTTTTCTATTAACAACAATTTGCCATAAACCACATGCTAACCAGCAGACATATTCCAGTGTCCTTAGAATGTGATATGCAGAAGCATAAAAAGGAAAAAGAAATGTAAAAAAAAAAGGGAAATTTAATGGGTGTTGGTTTGCCCTAAACAGATAACCATTTTGCGACACTCAGTGTTTTGGTATGTGTAACCAAAAAGACCCAAATTTTTTCTGTTGAGATACATCTACTGAAAGACAATCTCTATTATTCTTCAAAACCAACTATTCACAACATCTTTTCCATCAGGCCAATGGACCGGCCCCGAAGTCCTTTCAATTTGTATCACTTGGGCTGATCAGTCAGCCTGTGTGTCCCAAGAGGGTTAAAAAAGAAAGCTAGAATTTAGAGTTTAACTGAAAAATGGTCAAGAAATTTCTAAACTATGTTAGTTTTCAACGAATACAGCTCACATGAATTAAAGCTAAATAAAGTAGAGAAAATATAGAAAAAATACATTTGAAATTTAAAATTTCAGTATGTCAAAGAACACTGGTAGAGTTACAAAAGAGAGCTGTATAATAAGCATATATTTTACCCTAATCCTATTTTACTGCTGTCTCTGTAGGAATGTGGCCATGCTGTGACACCCCCAGAAGAGTTTAGCTAAATACATTGATCCCAGTATTTACCTTTAAATCTGATACTTATTCTATCAGTTTGTTTTGTTAAACAGCTAAGTTACACGTGTGTAAACAAACCAACACAAGAGAAAGTGGACATTAAATGTGATAATGAGGAGGAAAAGGATGATGTCTGTGTTTGATGGTGCTGCTATCACACATGCACACACACACTAAAATTTCCTAAACAACATGCAAAAATGGTAAAATATTAACTCATTGGCATGCATTGGCTCACAGATGTTTCATTTCTATACCTGTCTTTATCTTCTATTACAACAACATCTGTTTTTCTAAACTATAGATCTACATATCCTCTCCATCCAAAAACACCTCTTCACAT
>NC_068991.1:61756260-61756526 GCF_001194135.2 Octopus bimaculoides
TATGTATATATGTGATGTGTAAAATTTGAATGAAACCCGCTGGGTAGTTCTCGACTTTTAGTGATGCACGCATACAGACAAACACACACACATTCCCAGCATTATATATATGTGTGTGTGTGCATGTATATAATATATGTGGATGTATATAATATATATACCATTACGACTGCCAGAATTATAAAAAAATACATCACTATACCACCCATATGCCAATCATAATACTATAATGCCTACCACCACCACCACCACCATCACTATCAACC
>NC_068991.1:61756975-61762689 GCF_001194135.2 Octopus bimaculoides
TGGTTTCGGGTTCAGTCCCACCGCGTGGCACCTTGGGCAAGTGTCTTCTGCTATAGCCCCGAGCTGACCAAAGCTTTGTGATTGAATTTGGTAGGCGGAAGTTACTGCCGTGTGTGTATATGTCTGTGCCTTTCTCCCAGAGAGTGAGAGAGGGATATATATATATATCATCATCATCCTCATTGTTTAACGTATGTATGTATATGTTGTTGTATCTGGAGAGAGTCATTCTCTTTTAGTGCCTTCTTATTTACCACACACACTGGTAAAGTTCCCATTCATTTATTTATTTATTTTTCTAAAATTTTTGTTGCATCTTGCAACCTTTTCAATAATTGTTGACTCTGTCCATTATCCGAACTGCGTTCTTTTTCTTTGCTTGTGCGCATATGTGTGGGTCAGTGCGTGTGTGCATACATATGGATGTATGTATGTATGTATGTATGTATGTATGCATGTATGTATGTATGTATGCATGCATATATGTATGTATGTATGCATGCATGTATGTATGCATGTATGTATATATATATATATATATCTGCATATATTGTACATGCAGCACAAATGCATATAACTTAGTCAATACACTAACGCGTACTCACTGCATTTGTCTGTGTATACAATACATCATAAACATAAGAGAGTGTATATATGTGTAAGTCTATATATATATAAACAAACTTTGAGTTAGTTTGCATATACATGTATATAGGTATAGATATATAGATATACAAACTTTAGATTAGTTTACATATGTTTGTGCCATATTCTGAAAACAGAATTACTATTTCTAGCCAGAGAATTTTATCTTGTGAAAATGTCTTATAGTAGCCAATGATTTCAGTTTTAGCTTCAGACAAATTCAAAAGCCATTGTGCACTATATTCATTGAGATGTAGGCATTCATTTCAAGGTGTTATATCAAATTATCAACCTTTTGTATATATAGTAGAGCAGACATCAATTCATAAACAAGGTTCAGAATTGTACAAAAAATAAAAAAAAATAAAAAAATACAGAGACAACAAACAATAGGGAACAACAGACTAGGTGTCTTAGTTTGACTTTCTGGAAAAATAGAAGAGGCTTTAACGTTTTGAGCCTATGCTCTTCTTCAGAAAAGTATGTCTGGATTTAGAGTTGCACATCACTCCAGTTTGATCCTGCTTGACTGAACTTCTTCCTCTCTTGAATTCTCATCTTGTTGAACCTTTGTCATCTCTCCTGAACCACTTTACCACCACTCCACCTGGATTACCATTGGAACTTTACATTTCTTAGATTCTACCATCATGGATTTTACTGTACACTGCTGTTGATTTATTCATAAACATAATGCCTTGGACTTTGTCAATAGTTGAAAATGGATTGTCATGAAATAACAGCTAGAAATAACAGCCTGAACAGTTGAATGAATCCACCCGGTACTCATTGTTTTAAAGCTTGATGCTTATTCTATCAGTGTCTTTTGCTAAACCGCTAAGTTACGGTAGCATAAACAAACTAACACCAGACCAGTTGTCAAGTGGTGGTGGAGGACAAATACATACAAAACAACACACACACACAGATATATATATATATATATATATATATATATAAAACTTAGATAAAACTTAGATATGTTTCGACCAAAGATTGGTCCAGGCTTTGTCTAACTTAATGGCACCACCTGATAGGATAATCTAAATCCTTTTTACAGTCAAGTTTGGTCTATGGTCCATTCAAGTAGTGAGTTCTTATTGAGTGAGTTGTATCCAGGTATGGGTGGCTTGTCTGGTATTCCTTGAAGAAATCTGTCTAGACTCCGTTTAAAGCTGATAGGATCCTTTTCTTCTTTTATCTGTTTCGGGCCAATGTTAAACAGGGCAGGGCCTGTTGAGGAAAAGAAATTATGCCGCAGTGTACCTATATGTCGTGATCCTGAATTGGGCAGGGGACATATGGCCCATGGTCCTAGCTGATGGGCTGCTTTCAGTTTCCATCTACCAAATCCATTGACAAGGCTTTGGTTGGCTTGAGGCTACAGTAGAGGACACTCACCCAAGTTGTCTCACAGTGAAACTGAACTCAGAACCATGTGGCTGGAAAGCAATTTTGTTACCATACAGTCATGTCTATCTGGTGGGATTAGAAATTTGAATTTGAAATTAAGGAGTCATAAAGAAAAAGATTTGTAGAATTCAATATATTTATTTTTTTTCTTATGAAATTCTTAAATCTTTTGTAGTTGTTGGTAATCTTGTACAGCACTATTTCATTCATTTTAGAAATCAGAAGCATGATATAACCAGTAACAGATGGAAGGGAAGTAACTACTGTCTGGAAGTAATTAGTGAGGGTATATGGCTCAGTAGTTAGGGTATTCGGCTCACAATCATAAGGTCATGAATTTGATCCCTGGCAGCATGCTGTGTCCTTCAGCAAGACATTATATTTCATGTTACTCCAATCCATTCAGCTAGAAGTACATCAATGAGTTGTACCTGTAATTCAAAGGGCCAGCCTTGGCTCTTGCTGAATTTCCCTGAGAACTATGTTAAAGATATGTATGTCTGTGGAGTGCTCAGCCACTTGCATGTTAATTTCATGATCTGGCTGTTCAGTTGATCGGATCAGTTAGAACCCTTATCAACATAACTAATGGAGTGCCTGTAGCAGTTACTGTCTGGAGGAAATTCATAGAATGTGTGTCTTTGTTTTTCCTCTTCCAGCATATAACATTAGCAGTTTAGGAATTAGGAATTAAGAGAGAAAATTCTTAGCGCTTACATACAAGATAATAACTGCTTCCAAGGAATTCCACTTTGGCAAACACCTGTCTTATAGCAACCAATAACTTTCAGTTTTAGCAACTAAGAAATTCACAAGATGGTAAAAGGGACCACCAGAAGAAGTACCAGACTTGAAAACCAAAATGGTCAGTTCGGTTAACTAAATTTGTTTTGGTAGTGCTCCAGCATGGCTGCAGTCAGTAGATAAAAGAAAGTTGATGTGTCTCTAGGAATTAAAACTTGCAGCATTGTATTTGCAAAATGGTAGGGATATGTGTGCATGTGTATAAACAAAGACATACACAACGTGTACACACAAACAGCAGAAAACATGGAATTTATAACACACACACACATAACACAAAACACATTTACACGTGTGTGCGTGTGTGTGTTGGTATATTAGATGACTGTGATCTATTTGCTAGTGGTGGTAGCAGTGTTGATGCTGGTAGAAGTGGTGGTGTTGGTAGCGGTAAAGGTGATAGTGGCACTGGTAGTAGTAGTGGTTGTAGTAGTGGTGATGGTGATAGTAATAGTGGTGGTGGTGGTGGTGGTG
Organism: Octopus bimaculoides; assembly: GCF_001194135.2. NCBI lineage: Eukaryota > Metazoa > Mollusca > Cephalopoda > Octopoda > Octopodidae > Octopus > Octopus bimaculoides. Next base: position 61,760,312 of record NC_068991.1, read on the forward strand.
GTGTTTGTGATGTGACGGTGGTAGTGGTGGCAATATGATGGTGGTGTTGGTACTGGTGGTAGTTGTGACTGTGATAGTAATTGTGGTGGTGGTAGTGGTGGTGGTGTTTGTAATATGATGGTGGTAGTGGTAGTGGTGTGTACGTGCAATGGTTGATGACATTAACTACATCGCCACCAATTCACATTTCGTATGTCCATTTTCCCTACATTTTTTCCTTATGTTTTCTTTTTAATTTTTTATTTTGCGTTATATCTCCTGTCAGGACAATTAATTCTATATAATTTAGTTTCCCAAGCTACAACTGGTGAGAAACTATAATGCAAAAGCTAAACAAACAACAAGCTACAAAACATCTGTTGCATCTCCTGTCGTAGTTTGGGAACCAGATATCCTATTATCTTAAACTGACCTGCATCTGTGCAGCAAGACACAAATTATCCATCACTGAACTCATTTCAAAGGCTGAAACAATGAAATGTCTCTAACAGAATGCTGCTTCACAAAATTTAGTTACCTGCTTTAAAAGCCACAGCTCAAATCCAGCCAAATCAAAATTGTCTGAGTGTGATCATTACCAACGTCGCTGTTGGGCTGGACGTATCACAAAGTTCACAGACAATGGGTGGACTCATGCAGTTGCCAAGCAGTACCCAAGAGCCATTAGCTTCAACCACGGCTTCCAGATGACTTCGGAATTTTCTGCAACTCTTTTGGATGATCTCCTTGTTTAAGTTGGTGAATGAGCGAGATCGTTGCCAGTGCCCCTGGACTGGCTCTTGTGCGGGTGGCACATAAAAGACACCATTTCGAGCGTGGCCGTTTTCGTGCGGGTGACACGTAAAAGCACCCACTACACTCTCTGAGTGGTTGGCGTTAGGAAGGGCATCCAGCTGTAGAATCTCTGCCAAATTAGATTGGAGCCTGGTGTTGCCATCCGGTTTCACCAGTCCTCAGTCAAATCGTCCAACCCATGCTAGCATGGAAGGCGGACGTTAAACGATGATGATGATGATGATGAATGCTGCCATAATCCTTGCCTTCAGTTCATGTTTGATGTTAAAAGGAGTTTTGTTGGTCTCTTGCTCAACTGTGTCCCACACATAATAATCAAGTATGTATGTGTATGTATGCATGTATGTACGTTATGTTCAGTAGCTCAGGAACGAAATTTGCTTAGGGGGTGCAAACCCAGGTCCAAAATTTTTTACAAATTTGGTCTTGTTTTTTTTTTCTGTTATTTATTTTTGTGATTTGTTCTTTGAGAAGGAACCTAACTTCAAGGTACTTTTTACACATCACTTTTTTATTCACGGTTTTGTAAACCTGAGTAAAATAAGTAGGGCTGCAAATTTTGGTTCTGCACTCCGCAAAAATTCTAGGGGGTGCACTTGCACCACCTGCACCCCCTGTTCCCGGGCCCATGGTTATGTTCATACGCACATATTTATGCACAAGTATTTATTTCATACCTACTCTGCAATATCATTCTAAAAACAAACAAACAATCCCATCATTGAAACCTCAAAGCTGCAAGATAATGCACGACTAATTCATATTAATGTGAATAAATAAGCCTCACATTTGACAAAATAATCTGAACGCTAAAAGGTTAAAGGCTTTCTGCAAAAGTTCTCTGTGTATTACACAGAACCACTGGGTGCTCTCTCACCTACAAACACAAACAATAGAAACCTCATAGCCAATGAAAGAGTCAGCTAGAGTCAATCAACTTGCTGAAGGATAAACTGTGGCAATATAGCATTTGGATGAAGCAGGAAGTACCAAACTATTAACTTTGTTAATAATATAACTCACCTATTTACTCATGGTATTTTGGTAAAAAAAAAAAAAAAAGGGCAATAATAATAATATTTCTACTTAAAATGTACTGAATGACCGGCAACAGTTTTTTAACCATTTTTACAAGAAAATTAAGAAAACAAAAAACAAAACAAAGCATAATTACGGATAGGCTGGTTAACCCACATCGCACCATCTTTTTATTTATTCTCTTGTGGGAGAGATATGTAATAATATACATATGGAAAATACTGGAAGGACTGGTGCCAAACTTTGGCATCAAGTACTACAGGAACGCCCGCACGGGTCGCCACTGCATGGTGCCAAAGGTACCGTCCACTGCATCTCACATAAGAACGAGATACTGCAGCAGCCTCGGTTTCAGAGGACCTCAGCTCTTCAATGCCCTGCCAAAACATTTGAGAGACATGCAAGACATGGATACGGAGGTCTTCAAGACAAAACTTGACACTTTCCTCTCCACGGTACCAGACGAACCAATGGCTCGTAATGAGACGCAGTTTAGGGCAGCTATGTCAAATTCTCTTATACACCAGATGTGCCATCAAAACTCT
>NC_068991.1:61768782-61769641 GCF_001194135.2 Octopus bimaculoides
TTAACAAGAGATTCTTTCTCTCCATCTCTCCATCCCCCCTCCCTCTCTCTGTCTTGGGAGCCTGGCTGTATTTTTGTTCTGCACTCAAGTAACAATGGGATGTGATTTGAGCACATGTGTTGGTATCACCATATTCTAAAATAGCTGCTAAAAATGCTTTGATGTGAGGGGAGGAGAGTTTAAAAAAGCCAGTCAACAAGCGATAGGTCATGGATAATTGTAGCCCAATTTGCTTTGTGCAGATCCACATTGTCAAATGGGGTGTGCTGGAGTGAAGGTGGTTGGTTTAATTTTCAAATGCTGAAAAACTGAGGTTACAAAGTACCGCATCATAGGCCGAGAGGAAATTTTGTGTTTTTGACTGAGATATCATGGCTGGTGGTAGGCCAATAGGTGCAGGTGTAGCAGAGGTGGTCAAGAAGGTTGCTTCTCAAGCACACGGTTTAAGGTTCAGATCCACTTTATGACACCTCGGACAAATGTTCTCTACTATAGCCCTGGGCCAACCAGTACTCTGGTTGATGGAAACTCTGTGGAATTCTGCTGTGTGAGTTTGTGTATGTGTGTGTGAGATCGTCGTCGTCATCATCATCATCATCATCATCATCATCATCATCATCATCATCATCATTATCATTATCATCATCATTTAGTGTCCGTTTTCCATGCTGGCATGGAGGCAGTTTCATTGGAACTGGTAAGCCAAGAGCTGTACTAGGTTCCAGTCTGATTATGGCTTGTTTTCTACTGCTGGATACCCTAATGCCAGACACTCTAAGAGTGTATATGTACATAAGAATAAGCACACACACACCTATATATATAAATATATATATATATACATATATATATATATATG
>NC_068991.1:61769764-61772424 GCF_001194135.2 Octopus bimaculoides
ATATATATATATATATATATATATATATATATACACACACACACATATATATAATAAATAAAATAAATGCGCCCTTTTAAAGCCTAGCCTGGCTCATGGGCCCGGTTTCCCGGTTTCAATGGCGAATGTGTTCCCCAGCTGGACAGGGACGCCAGTCCATGGCAGTGTTACTCATTTTTTGCCAGCTGAGTGGACTGGAGCAACGTGAAATGAAGTGTTTTGCTCAATAACACAACGCGTCGCCTGGTCCAGGAATCGAAACCACAATCTTACGATCATGGTGCTGACACACTAACCACTAAGCCACGTGCCCCCACATATATATATATATATGTATATATATATATATATGGCACATAAAAGGCACCTTCTGTGATCATTGCCAGTACCACCTGACTGGTCTTCGTGCGGGTGACACGTAAAAGCACCCACTACACTCTCTGAGTGGTTGGCGTTAGGAAGGGCATCCAGCTGTAGAAACTCTGCCAAATCAGTTTGGAGTCAGGTGCAGCCTTCTGGCTTGCCAGCCCTCAGTCAAATTGTCCAACCCATGCCAGCATGGAAAGCGAACATTAAACGACAACAATGATGATGATGATGATGATATATATATATATATATATATATATATAATATAACTTATTATTATTTAAAACAGTTTGATTCGGGTGGGTGACTCTATACAACTTAAAATTTCCTAGGCTTGTGTGTGTGTGCACATATGTGTGTGTGTATGTGTGTGTGTGTGAGAGAGAGAGAGAGAGTGTATGCATGCATGTAGGAATGCAAGTGTGCATGCGTATGTGCATATGTGTTGGTGCAGGTTTTTCATAGCATGGCCACCACTACACACTCTTTCTTTTTCTTTACTTCGTCTACTTCTTTTCGTCCTCTTTCCCTCCTCCATCCTCTCTTCGTTACTCTCTTCTGTCTCTCTTCCATCTCTTCCCCTCTCATCCCCCCCACCGCCCCTTTCTTCTCCCTCACAAATCTCCGGTGTCTCCTACCTTGCCCCTTAATTCTTTTCAGTTCCATTCTCTCTCTCTCTCTCCTTCTCCCCTTCTCTCTCCCTCCCTCTCTCTTTCTTTTGTCTTTACTCCTCCTCTTATCTACCTACAATCCATCTACTCCTCCCATCACCCTCAGATCCACCTCTTCTCCACCCCCATCCATCATCCATTAATTACTTTGGTCAGTCATAACACTATAATTTCCTGTGCCACATTTTACACCTGACACACAAATCCAATTTGTCCCCATAGCAACAGCTTCAATTGCTCAGTTGCTAACACCTTACCTGTCTACCTGTCAAAGTAAATCTAGACTTCCTATCCCTGCCAGATTTATTCAGCTTCTGGTGGGGTGGGGGTGGGGTGGTTATGTATGTGCAAAGAGTTGATACCTCTTGCATTGTATTCTTCATGTTATATTTAGAATCAAAAGGTTTTTGAAGAGTGCCTTGTTTATTCTCTTGTTTTTCTTTTTGTCTTCTATTTTTTTTTTTAACTCTATGAGGTAAATTTAAAGTAGATTTTGAAGAAGAATCAATATGTTTTACCAGAAAATATCTCCATGTAAATACAAACATTCTGTGATATGTACAAGTGTAATTGATAAAATACATTATTTATTTATGATGTACATAAGTATAGGCATAGCTGTGTGGTAGGAAGATTGTTTCCCAAACATATGGTCCTGGGTTCAATCACAATGAATGGCATTTTGGGTAAGTGTCCTCTACTAAGTCTTGTGAATGAATTTGATAGATAGAAACTGAAAGAAGGTTGTCATATATATATCCAAAAAATTAGGGAATGGACAGTTCTATATTTAAGAGATGAAGAATTATGTACATTATTTATATTTGACAGATATTTGTCCTCATCTTCTTTGTTGTTAACATGTTTCAGCTGATACACTCTCCAGCCTTCATCAGGTGTCTTGGGGAAATTTTGAACCTGGGTTCTCATTCCTAAGGTATTTTTCAAGGTTGTTATTGTTATTATTATTATTATTATTATTATAATTATTATTATTTAGGTCACTGCCTGGAATAGAACTCAGAATCTTGGGGTTAGTAACCACACTCTTAACCACTACGTCATATGCCCGTGGGCAATTATGGCACCTTTTATGATCATCAGCCAAACGCCTCAACTCCTTCAGGTGCCTTATAAATATGATATATCTAAGTAAGATATTGATGTCATGAGACTGTTATGGGATTGGGATAGAAAAGGCAGCTTATAGGTAACAGATGATTCAGTCTGCTGAGTTATACTTCGAGCTGTTTAATGAGGCATGTTCATTAATAGAGAAGGAACCTGTTGCTACAAGATACTAAATACATCAATAATTAAATAGAACATATATATTATTTTGATAAGCATTCAAGGACATTATTGGAAATTATACCATCGTTTGCACTATTCATTATTTAGAAGGACATTTATATCCCCACCATCCCACTCCATGAGTTGGGGCCGGTTGTACTTTTAATAATATATATGTGTATGTGAGTATATGATTGTTTGTGTGTGTGTGAACAAAGTGTATGTATGTGTATATATATATATATATATATATATATATAATAATAATAATATTAGGGACAAAATCCAAACTTACAGGTAAAAACTCAATTAAAATCAATTTATAAA
>NC_068991.1:61775641-61776448 GCF_001194135.2 Octopus bimaculoides
TATATATATATATATATATATATATATATATATATATATATATGTATATATGTATGTATGTATATGCATCTAAAAAGAGCGAAAGAGACAGCATGCATAGTCACTACAACACAGTACACATTTTGCACAAATGCACATAACTAGTCATTAACTAATTAATTACACATCATATCACACACACACACACACACACACACACAACATTTATGCACCCCACCTACACACACACAACCACCACCAACGTAAGCACACATGCACACACAGAACAAAGCACCTTCTTTCCGTCACTGTCAGCATCACGATCATCATTTACATGCTCGCATCTAAACAACAAAATACCTACACTCATCGTCATCATCGTGACCCACAGTAGCCAGGGCTGGATTAAGACCCATAGAGTCCCTAAACCCTTAAAAGGCTTTTGTGCCCTCAAGCATATGTAAATGGTTAAAAATGTAAACAATGATAAACCATAAAATAAATTTCTATTTTTCAAAATGAAACAAAATTCACAGTAATTCAATGTGCGTGGCTCCTTGGGCAAGTGTCTTCTACTATAGCCTGTGAGTGGATTTGGTAGAAGGAAACTGAAAGAAGCCCGTCATATATATGTATATATATGTATGTGTGTGTGTGGTAAGTAGCTTGCTTACCAACCACATGGTGCCAGGTTCAGTCCCACTGCATGGCACCTTGGGCAAGTGTCTTCTACTATAGCCTCGGGCTGACCAAAGCCTTGTGAGTGGATTTGGTAGATAGAAACTAAAAGAAGCCCGTCGTATATATATATATATATATATATATATA
>NC_068991.1:61777168-61778587 GCF_001194135.2 Octopus bimaculoides
GTGGTGAAAGCGCACAGCAGGGTTCGCCACCATCCCCTGCCGGAGCCTCATGGAGCTTTTAGGTGTTTTCGCTCAATAAACACTCAAAACGCTCGGTCTGGGAATCGAAACCGCGTCCTATGACTGCGAGTCCACTGCCCTAACCACTGGGCCATTGCACCTCCACACAGCACCATATTAAATCACTAACATATCACTATCATCAATTTAATCTCCACTGAAATCAATCTTCTTATCGCTACCAATGATAACAGCAACATTATCGTCACCACCACTTCCACCACCACCACTACCACCGCTACCACCACAACCAGTAATGTAGCTTGTATGTGGTTACATGACCATTTTCCTTTTTTTATGTTCATGGTGAACTGGCTTAACTGTTAGAACGTTGGATAGAACGTTCTACCTTTCCCTGCTCTGAGTTCTAATCCTGCTGAAGTTAGCTTTACCCTGATCCTTTCAGGGTTGATAAAAAGGAATCAATCTAGGACAGTCCACCACAAAATCTACTTCTTGTTGTGATGTGGTGGTTTGTATGCTATGCCGGTGTAGCACAAGCTTCTTGTAAGGCCTCCCATGCTGAACAGGTCAAAGAGCAAAGACCAGTTTAATATGGGCCACCTCTTCCCAGAGGTAAAAATAGGTTTGAGTAGGGCCAGTACTTCTACCTAGCAACAAAAAGCAGTGTTACAGAAGCAATGCTGACAGTTCAAAATCAAGAAGGGCTGAGATAGAGGGCCTTTCTTCAGGGAAACATCTGACAACATATGACACAGTGGAGCAGAATCGCAGAATCTGAAAGGACACGTCAAGCTCTGATCTGGAACCCACGAGAGAGAGAGAGAGGTGGAAGAGGGGATGACCTAAAATCAGCCAGAGGAAGGATACTGAGGCAGAACTGAAAAAGAAGGGATCCAACTGGAAGGAAACAGAAAAGACAGCCCAGGGTTGAGAAGCATAGAAAAAAGTCCCTCTTAGCCTATGTTCCGTAGGGAGTGAAGGACTTAATTTGCAAAGAAGAATCTAGAGTAGTGGATTGGTGGAAATGTAGAAACGTCTGGTCAGGTGCCTTGTGGTATTTTGATCCAGTTTTTTGCATTATGAGACCTATGTGTTTGTGTGTGTGTGTGGTAGACCTTAATTCATCGTTTGGTATAACTCTATCAACTTCTACCTTGGGTGGGTGCTTTTAGAAGGGTTTACTCTTTTGCAAGCATTTGGATCAAGACTCTGGTTTGGAGACAACCTTCCACCCTCCAACCTTCAGATCTTGGAAGCCCCAGCAAAGGGTCATGAGCACTATCTTTAGTCTGGATTACCCTCATCATCATCATCATCATCATAATCACCTTCATCATCAGCGCCAGCAACACCACCACCACCACCACCATCATCATCGTCATCATCATCATGGTT
>NC_068991.1:61779782-61779967 GCF_001194135.2 Octopus bimaculoides
GTGTTGGTGGTAGTAGTGCTGGTAACTGCTGTATAAGAAGAGTTGGTGGCGGTAATAGTAGTGCCGGTAGTGGTATTAGTGGTTACTAATGATTTTTGGTGACAGTGGAGATGACGGTACTGGCGTTGATGGTAGTTGCAATGGTAACTGTTGTGGTGTTGGTAGTGGTAGTAGTAGTAGTAGTA
>NC_068991.1:61779977-61782272 GCF_001194135.2 Octopus bimaculoides
AATACTAATGCCTGTTCATTTCGATCATAAATATTTGATGCAGTAAATTACTAACTTTGCTATTCCTCTAATTTTCACGTGGTAGTAGTATTGGCAGTAGTGTTGGTGGTAGTAGTGCTGGTAACTGCTGTATAAGAAGAGTTGGTGGCGGTAATAGTAGTGCCGGTAGTGGTATTAGTGGTTACTAATGATTTTTGGTGACAGTGGAGATGACGGTACTGGCGTTGATGGTAGTTGCAATGGTAACTGTTGTGGTGTTGGTAGTGGTAGTAGTAGTAGTAGTAGTAGTAGTAGTAGTGATCACTATAGTTATGTTGTTAATGATAGTAGTGATGACTGTAGTTGTGTTGGTGGTAGTAGTGGTAGTGGTACTTCTAGTAGTAGTTGTAGTAGTAGTAGTGGTGGTGGTTTGATAGTAGTAGTAGTAATGGTGGTGGTAGTAGTAGTAGTAGTAATGGTGGTGGTGGTGGTGGTGTTGGTAGTGGTAGTAGTAGTAATAGTGGTGGTAGTAATGGTGGTGGTGTTGTTGGTGGTGGTAGTGGTAGTAGTAGTAGTAGTAGTAGTAGTAATAGTGGTGGTAGTAGTAGTAGTAGTAATGGTGGTAGTAGTAGTAGTAGTAGTAGTAGTAGTAGTGGTGGTGGTAGCGGTGGTGGTGGTAGTAGTAGTAGTAGTAGTAACTGCAGTGAAACAAGTGGTAGTAGGAGTGGTGACTGTAGTGGTGTTAGTAGTAGTAGTAGTAGTAGTAGTAGTGGTGGTGGTAGTGGTAGCAGTGATGGCGACTGTATAGGCGTTTGCGTTAGTGGTGACTTATAACGGTGCTGGTTGTTAGCAGTGTTAGGAGGGAGGAGGAGGAGATGTATGACCGACTGCGTCACATATGTTTCATTCCCTCTACCTCTAGGCACCTCTTCTCTCTCTCTCTTTCTATCTCTCCTCTTTCTTTCTCCACCTTCGCTCTGTCTCTTTGCCTCATCTCTGTTTGTCTTTCTCGTTTCTTCTCCCTTTTTGTCTCTTCGTCTCTCTCTCTCTCTTTGTCTCTTCGTCTCTCTCTTTGTTTCTTCGTCTCTCTCTTTGTCTCTTCGTCTCTCTCCCTCTTTGTCGCTTCGTCTCTCTCCCTCTTTGTCACTTCGTCTCTCTCTTTGTCTCTTCGTCTCTCTCTCTTTCTTTGTTTCTTCGTCTCTCTCTTTGTTTCTTCGTCTCTCTCTTTGTCTCTTCGTCTCCCTCTCTCTTTGTTTCTTCGTCTCTCTCTCTCTCTTCGTCTCTCTCTTTGTCTCTTCGTCTCTCTCTTTGTCTCTTCGTCTCTCTCTTTGTCTCTTCGTCTCTCTCTTTCTTTGTTTCTTCGTCTCTCTCTTTGTTTCTTCGTCTCTCTCTTCGTCTCTTCGTCTCCCTCTCTCTTTGTTTCTTCGTCTCTCTCTCTCTCTCTTCGTCTCTCTCTCTCTTTGTTTCTTCGTCTCTCTCTTTGTCCCTTCGTCTCCCTCTCTCTTTGTCTCTTCGTCTCTCTCTCTTTGTTTCTTCGTCTCTCTCTTTGTCCCTTCGTCTCTCTCTCTCTTTGTTTCTTCGTCTCTCTCTCTCTTTGTTTCTTCGTCTCTCTCTTTGTTTCTCTCTCTATCTCTCTCTTTGTCACTTGTCTCTCTCCCTCTTTGTCTCTTCGTCTCTCTCTCTCTCTTTGTCTCTTCGTCTCTCTCTCTCTTTGTTTCTCTCTCTATCTCTCTCTTTGTCTCTTCGTCTCTCTCCCTCTTTGTCTCTTCGTCTCACTCTCTCTTCTTGTCTCTTCGTCTCTCTCTTTGTTCCTTCGTCTCTCTCTCTCTTTGTTCCTTCGTCTCTCTCTCTCTTTGTTTCTCTCTCTATCTCCCTCTTTGTCTCTTCGTCTCTCTCTCTCTCTTTGTCTCTTCGTCTCACTCCCTCTTTGTCTCTTCGTCTCTATCTCTCTCTTTGTCTCTTCGTCTCTCTCTCTCTCTTTGTTTCTTCGTCTCTCTCTCTCTTTGTCTCTTCGTCTCTCTCTCTCTCTTTGTTTCTTCGTCTCTCTCTTTGTCTCTTCGTCTCTCTCTCTCTCTCTTTGTTTCTTCGTCTCTCTCTCTTTGTTTCTTCGTCTCTCTCTCTTTGTCTCTTCGTCTCTCTCTCTCTCTTTGTTTCTTCGTCTCTCTCTTTGTTTCTTCGTCTCTCTCTTTGTCTCTTCGTCTCTCTCTCTCTCTCTTTGTTTCTTCGTCTCTCTCTCTCTCTTTGTCTCTTCGTCTCTCTCTTTGTTTCTCTCTCTATCTCTCTCCCTGTCTCTTTGTTCCTCTTTCCTTCTATCCC
>NC_068991.1:61782704-61785639 GCF_001194135.2 Octopus bimaculoides
TTCGATTCCTAGACCGGGCGTTGTGAGTGTTTATTGAGCGAAAACACCTAAAGCTCCACGAGGCTCCGGCAGGGGATGGTGGCGAACCCTGCTGTACTCTTTCACCACAACTTTCTCTCACTCTTACTTCCTGTTTCTGTTGTGCCTGTAATTCAAAGGGTCAGCCTTGTCACACTGTGTCACGCTGAATATCCCCGAGAACTACGTTAAGGGTACACGTGTCTGTGGAGTGCTCAGCCACTTGCACGTTAATTTCACGAGCAGGTTGTTCCGTTAATCGGATCAACTGGAACCCTTGTCGTCGTAACCGACGGAGTGCCAACCAAATCTGTGTGGACACAAGGTCTGTGTATGCATGTGTGTGAGGATGTGGGTCTTTTGGCAGGTGAGGGAGACATATTTCAATATTATTAGTCCTTTTAACCGGTCCGTCTGCCCAACGCCCCAATAAATAAATAAATAAATAAAGTAAAAAAAAATTAAATAAAAAAATAGGGCAGTGAGCTGACAGATTCGTTAGCACACCGAGCAAAATGCTTAGCAGGATTTCGTCTATCTTTACGTTCCGAGTTCAAATTCCACCGAGGTCAGCTTTGTCATTCATCCCTTTGGGGTTGATAAAATAAGTACCAGTTGCGTACTGTAGTCGATGTGACTGACTTATACCCCACCTTAAAATTGCTGGCCTTGTGCTAATATTTGAAACCAATGTTATTAGTCCTCGTCAGCGAAGTATAGATTTCACCGTACTAAGTGATAAGAGGTGGAGGCGCAATGGCCCAGTGGTTAGGGCAGCGGACTCGCGGTCGGAGGATCGCGGTTTCGATTCCCAGATGGGGCGTCGTGTGTGTTTATTGAGTGAAAACACCTAAAAGCTCCACGAGGCTCCGGCAGTGGGGGTGGGGCGACCCCTGTTGTACTCTTTCGCCCCAACTTTCTCTCACTCTTTCTTCCTGTTTCTTGAGTAACGCTGCGATGGAATGGCGTCCCGTCCAGCTGGGGGGAACACATACGCCATAGAAACCGGGAAACCGGGCCCATGAGACTGGCTAGGCTTTAAAAGGGAGCATAAAAAAAATAAAAGTGATAAGAGAATTAGTAAAAGGATATTGTACGTGAGGAAGTTGTGGAAATACTAGCTTGTTCTAAGAAACAATACACTGAAATTAGTTTGCTCAGAGACATCAGCAGGAGGCAAAACAGGCCGTATTTGCCAGCACATGAGACGTACTCACAAATAGGACTTACTTCAATTTTACAAGTATATTACGGTGAAAGTGTGCGGCTTAGTGGTCAAGGTATTTGGCTTACAATTGTGAGTTCGATTCCTGGCAGGGCCGACCCTAGGGTTGCTGGTGCCACGGCTACGAAATTTTTTTTCCTACGAGAGTTCCGGACCCCAGTAATGAACTCATTAGCATACAGCCAATCAGAACAGAGCCACCTTTATCCTTTCTTCCTTTCTAGTCAGCACTGTACATTCCTTACTCTTTCCCTCTCAACTAGCAGACAGCAACCTTTTTGTCACTATCGAATAAAAATTTCGCTATCTCTACAAGTACTACTGTCTTTAATTACCTGGCGGGCAAACGAATGTGCAAGTGGCTGAGTACTCCACAGACACATGTACCCTTAACGTAGTTCTCAGGGAAATTCAGGGATAACAGCTTGCTTGTGAAATTAATGTGCAAGTGGCTGAGTACTCCACAGACACGTGTACCCTTAACGTAGTTATGAGAGAGAGTCAGTGTGACACAAACTATTGTACCTAATGGACTCATGGTCACCCAGATCCCTAGTCAATAGGGCTGGGCTTCCCATCAGTGATAATGGTTCAGGTTTTGGCACAAGGCCTGCAATTTCGGGGGAAAGGCATAAGTCGATTATATCGATCCACCAGTGTTCAACTGGTGCATATTTATCAACCCCAAAAGGATAAAAGGTAAAGTCAACCTCGGCGGTATTTGAACTCAGAACGTGGAGACAGACGAAATGGCGCTTAGCATTTTGCTCAGCGTGCTAACGATTCTGCCAGCTCACCGCTTTATTCCCATCTGTAATAATACGGCCATATTTGATGCAGGGCAAATTTTTTGCTGTATCTAAAAATAAAAGAAAGTGTATCTTATACTTCGATAAATATGTTAATTCAATTAATGTAGTAATATAGTAATATATTTAATTCGTTCTGTCATATTCTTTTGGCTTATGTTAAGCATTGATCCATTAGATTGGCACCTTTTCAAAATAATTAAGAATTACGTTAAAATATCAAATATAAAGTTTTCTATAAATTGTTGCATATAATTTTAAACAAATCAAAATTTATAAACTCATAAAAGTACTCATATGTAAGGAAGAGAGAGAGAGAGAGAGAGAGAGAGAGAGAGAAAATAAGAGACTGAAAAAGAGAGAGAGAGAGAGTACGAGAGAGTCAAACACATGCTCACACAGACTCAGACACACACTACGACACACACTTACACACTCAAAGATACACACTTACACATTCAAGCACATACTTACACACACACTCACTCAGGACTGATGTCATGTACTAATACCGAAACATTGCCAATCATTATAAAAATGGATTAAGGCAGCGAGCTGCCAGAATGCTTAGCAGCATTATTTCCGGCTTATTATTTTGAGTTCAAATACTGCCTTTGTCAATAAGATTTAATTTCACGATACATAGGCGTAGGAGTGGCTGTGTGGTAAAGTAGCTTGCTTACCAACCACATGGTTCCGGGTTCAGTCCCACTGCGTGGCACCTTGGGCAAGTGTCTTCTACTATAGCCTCGAGCCGACCAAAGCCTTGTGAGTGGATTTGGTAGACGGAAACTGAAAGAAGCCCGTCGTATATATGTATGTATATGTATGTGTGTATATATATATGTATGTGTGTATGTGTTTGTCCCCCCCCCCTACATCG
>NC_068991.1:61785818-61789397 GCF_001194135.2 Octopus bimaculoides
TGGCCACAGTCAAATGACTGAAACAAGTAAAAGAGTAAAGAGAGTATACATCTTGCAAAATAAGTACTAATCGATCACTGAGATCGTTGTAATCGATTAGCTTCCCCCCTCCCCCCACCTCCCTCCAAAATTTCGAACCTTGTACCTATAATTCAAAGACTTATAGAGATAAACCAAGGCAGCGATCAGGCAGGATTGTTAGATAGTCGGAAAAATTGTTTTGCAGTATTTCTTCTGGCTCTTTACGTTCTGAGTTCAAATTCTACCGAGGTCAGCTTTGTCTGTCATTCCTCCTAGATCGATATTCTAAGTCAGGATCTTGAGCCCCACCACCATTTCCATTTTATCGACATCCTCGTACTTGTTCCTAAATTAAAAACCATTGTAGTGGCGCGAAATTATGACCGCCACTAAGGAAGTACAATCTACGCATGCGCAAGGGACTTGCCTTCCGGAAGCCCCTCGAGTGCGCATGCGTAGTAAAAACCAGTACTTAAAGCGCTTCGCGCGCTTTCTAACCCTCTCTTTAGCGCGATGCCTTCGACGGGACAACAACTTGCCCCTCTGAGATGCTTCAACGAAGCTTTTAACCTTCCGATGCTGATTACAAGTTAACCAGCGACTACTAGGCTGAATAACACAGGATTTGTAAAACCAAGCATCACCAAAAATAAAACTTACTTTTATTATGTTGTTAATTGTTCTACTGTTTCTTAATATATAACTTTGTTGAAAGGTGATAGAGAGAGACTAATGTCTCTATTGCAACTATCAACTTTTACACCATCATACAAATAAATGAGCTACCGTTCATACGTTCGTATTATATTTTCATTGACGTTTAAAGATCGAATGCTTCCGAAGTTTTCCAGTTGCTAATACTCACAGTTTGTGATCAAAACCGAAAAACATAACGCTATTTCTTCGTAAAAAAAAAAAGGGTAGCTTAAGTTTATGAGAAGGCTGACGTGATAAATAAAACGATACCTGTATCCATGGTAACATATAAGAAATGGCTGTTACGTAAGGTAAATGTTGGTATTGAATCAATAAGAATCTAAAACGAAGTAAGACAAGTCATTATTAATGAATGTTATGTAACTGTTTTTAACTTGGACAGACTGGCTGTTTACAATGTTGGGATAAGTTCCAATTATGAAATACACGCAGTATCTTCCAATAACAAACAACACAGGAAGATCTTACTGAAGGCGATTACATAGTCACAGTACCTGCTAGAAATAGCAGCTACTTTCTCTCAACTAAAATTCTTTCTAGAACATCTTTTATCATTTACTTGTTTCAGGCATTAGACTGTTGCCATGCTGGGACACCAACTTGAAGAATGTTAATCGAACGAATTGACCCCAGTGCTTATATTTTCAAGCCCTGTATTTATTCTATCGTTTTTCGTTTTTTTTTATGTCGAACCGCTAAGTTATGGAGACATAAATACCAGTTGTCAAGTGGTGGTGAATTATACACACACACACAAACACACACACACACACACACACATTGGGTCATCCTATGAATAATGCGGGTTTTTTTATACTTCTTTTATCTTTCAAAATTAAGATAAACTAAGTTTTTTTTAAATCTAAAATACACTCTCCTTCATTTTCTACAATGCTCTTCCATCTATCTGGTTGACTTACAAGTCCCCTCTTCCAAAATCCACTTGTCCGTGACGAAAAATACTCCTCCAGTACTATTCTGACCTCGTCTACAGAATTCATATTTTTTCCGCCCAAATGATTTTGAAGACTGCAGAATAAATGATAATCAGATGGGGAAATGTCCGGTGAATATGGCAGGAGAGGCATCGTTTCCCATTCAAATTGCTCCAGCCTTTGGAATGTCATCCTCATTGTATGTGGTTGAGCATTATCTTGATGGAAGAACACCTTTCGTCTTGAAATCAAAGATGGTCGTTTTCCTGCTAGCACTGATTTAAGCCATTCAAGCTGCTCGCAGAAGATCTTTGTTATCGTTTGGTTTGGGTTAAAAAGTTCAAAGTAGGCTAAACCTTTCATATCCCATCAAACAGATTACACCTTATGTGGGTGAAGACCTTCTTTAGTCTGGGGTACCGGTGTTTCTCCTTTCCCTACCCACTGTCTTCGGCGCTGGACATTTTCATAGACAACCCATTTCTCATCACCAGTCACTATTTGGTTAAAAAAAAGGTTCATTCGTGAGATGTGGCAGCAAAGAAGAGCACAAATTCACTCTCTGCTCGCGATTAGACTCGGAAAGTTTGTGAGGAACCCATTGACCCAATTTTCTGACTTTTCCGATGGCACACAGGTGTCGATGAATGGTTGAATAACCAAATCCGAGCTTCTCTGCTAGTTCTTCAACAGTTACGATGGGATTTTGTTCGACCAGGGTTTGCAGGCCGTCCTCGTCGAGTTCTACAGATCTTTCAGGACGAGGCTCGTCTTCTAGGCTGTAATTTCCGGCTCGGAATTTCTGGACCTACCGTTGACACTGGTTTACTCTTATTGTCTGATCCCCATATTACTGCATTAATATTCCTCGAACTTTCCTTTGCATTGTTGCCTTTATTGAGCTCATAAAGCAAAATATGCTGAATATGTTCCTTTGTCACTTCCATTATTGCTTTGAAAAAAAAAATAACTGTTATATCGAACTGCACTCTTCAAAACTTGCACTAAGAATAAATAGAAGGTAAAATTGAAAATTAATACCTGCTTTTATAGCAAGTTGATGCAGGTAGTTTATATATATATATATATATACGCACACACGACAAATGTCTTTCGGTTTCCTATTTCTTTATTGCCCACAAGGGGCTAAACATAGAGGGGGCAAACAAGGACAGACAAACGGATTAAGTCGATTACATCGACCCCAGTGCGTAACTGGTACTTAATTTATCGACCCCGAAAGGATGAAAGGCAAAGTCGACCTCGGCGGAATTTGAACTCAGACCGTAACGGCAGACGAAATACCGCTAACCATTTCGACCGGCGTGCTAACGTTTCTGCCAGCTCACCGCCTTTCGGTTACTGTCTACCAAATCCACTCACAAGGCTTTGGTCAGCCTGAGGCTATAAGTAGAAATCACCCGTCCAAGGTGCCATGCAATAGGACTGAACCCAGAGCCATGAAGTTTGGAATCCAATTGCTTACCATACAGCCACGCTTGAGCCTATTGGCACAATATGTGATTTGTTTCTAAGAGGTGAGGACTAGTCGATTACATTTTATCTAAATGCTGCCGTTGTTGACTTAGCCTTTAACCCCTTCAGTGGGAGAGATGAAATAACAGTTTTGCTTTGATGGCAACGTGATTCTCATCAAGATAATAACGGGATTTTGTATTACACTTTACTTATGTGAGGGTTTATATTCTCTGAAATATTTATTTATTCTTTTAAATACTTATTGTCTCGAGACTCGATAATAATTATCTTCCACAAAATCTTCTTAAATTACTCGTTATCTTCGTAATTCACCTTCCCCATTTTGTTTTCTTCCCCGAGGAATGTGAAGACTGAGGCTGGAAAGCGGAGCATTTTCCAATCGAAGTCGAATGTAGAGGATTCGTTG
>NC_068991.1:61789779-61795530 GCF_001194135.2 Octopus bimaculoides
AAAAAAAAAAAAAAAAAAAAGAAACACTAAATCGTTACCATGGAGATAAGTCGTTTATTACTTTTGTGAATATAACTTACAAAGCACATACAGCGTATCTGTGAATACCTTGTTATTACCTAACATAAAGAGATTTGTGATTCTGGATAAACATTTGTTTTTCGCTATTTATAAACATTTTTTTCTCCTCTCAATATAAACATTAGCAAACTCATTTACTATGCTGCACCGAGAAAACATTTATAAAATTAATTTGCTTCTTGCAAGCGGCTGTATTAATTCGTGTAGTAATAACTAATCAACGAATTTTTTCAATCCTCTTAAATATATAATATGAAATGTTGTTTAACTTCAATCCCTAGTTATTTCGAAAACATGCTAATCTACATCATAAAACTTGTAATCATGTACCTAACCCCAACTCGCTAAAATTCCTGGTCCTTTGCCAAAATTTGAAACCATTATATGTATTTAATTGCGTAAATAAATCCACATTAAATACAAGTCCAAAACGAAGAAAAACACAAACATGAGTGAAGAAAGAAAGAGAAAAAAGAAAAGAAAAGAAGACGGAAAAGAGGAAGAAAGAAGAAAAAAAAAACTCAATTCAATTTTAAGTGCATCAATCGGTCGCACCATTATTATTACTATTATTTTAATAGAGCTTATGGTGGTGAGCTGGCAGAATCGTTAGCACGCTGCGTACAATCCCGAGCAGCATTTCGTCCGTCTGAGTTCAAATCTCACTGAAGTCGACTTTGCCTTTTATCTTTTCGGGGTGGATAAAATAAGTACCAGTTGAACACTGGAGTCGATATTATCAACTCACCTACCCCCTTCAAATTACTGCCCTTGTGGCAAAATTTGGAACCATTATTTTAATACCATTTATTGTGATATTATTGTGATAATAGTATATACGATTATCAGGTCTGTAGGTTGACATGAATTAATTACTGTGTTGAGTAGTAATTAATTTTTGTTTATTACTTACTAAATTCAAATCCTTCCAGTCAGTTTCAACATTGCATTTCATCCCACTGTTGGCCTGCAAGAAATATTTACTGTATTCAGTTCAATAGACAGCAATAGGATCTTTCACTTAGTATTTACGATTATTCAGTGATATTGACACTTATCATTTCAAAAACCAGATGTGCAGTAAGAGGGAGAAAGTCACTCTTGAGCGCAAGTGTGATGAGGTGCAAATATTTTTCTTATCTTATATTTGTTAATTAAGTGAGAGCACTGTCTAGGTTAGCATGCTGTTTATCGTAGTAAAACAGTGAAAGTAAATTGTCCTAAGAAAATGAAAGTACGAGAACGTACATATATTTCTTATAACATGAAAGCTGTTCGGTCCGGGCTGAGGACTCGCGATGCCTCAGTAGACCGGGCCAAAGATGCTGCCGACTTTCGTGCACGGAGGCACCCGACCTGTTGAGTGCATCCATCCGCCCCCGGCGGATCATAAAATATTATATATATAAGATGAAAACAATCATATTTACTGGAAAACACAAGTCATTGATGTACAAAATGCAATTCGTGAATCGTTTTTCACGATCTCTAAATTTGTTTCGCTGCACATGTTCAACATATGAATTAAATAAATAATCACTCGTCCGTCATTGACGCCTAAATTTCGTCTTAGCGAGCATCTTTCTATCGCAATTTCCGGTTTCTATCGCAATTGACTTTCATTTTGTTTTAGGACGTTTTCCTTTCATTTTTTGCAATGACAAACTGCATATTAACCCACCGTGTTTATCTACTGATAAGTGTGTTTGCCATTTGTAATTATGATACAGCCTTTAGAGGCAGAGATAAACTTAATAGGTTAAGAATTTATGTTGTATGGTATTGGATATACCTCTGTTTGTTTATCCTCTTAGATATGTTTCTCCATATCCCACGCACAATCAAAACTCTTAAGTTCTTCATTCATAACTACGTCGCAGTTGTTCGGTCAAGCAAAAAACAGCACATACGGAAAAGCTTAAAATAAACAGCTTTTACCAATATCCGCCACTCCCTTCCTACAAAAGGCCATTATAATCTGCACCTCAAAGCAATATCATAGTTGTGGGGAGTAAGCTTGGGGTTCACTCCTGCCGTCGCTTTTATGGGGACAGTACTTTTGGCTCTGCGGTGTAAGCCTGATGTCCGACGGAGGGGATGGAAGGAGATTGGCAAACTCAAAGGCTACCTCAGACGACAAAAAAATCTAGCCATACAATTCTTCCTGTTACTGCACAACCAGCGACCCTCCTGCCTTCCTAACTGCAACCCGATTTTTACGGCGACTTTGTCAAAGGGATCCCTAGAAACTTCTCGACAACCACCCTCGCCCATCGCTTCACTTCTCATTTCTAAGTAGAACTTCTTTGAAGAAAACCTTCACTTTTGCGATCAACCCCACACTACACACACTAATTAAATACCTTCCAAATTTATTCTTTTCCACTTCATTGGTCACGTGCGGAATTAACTTCAGTCGCTTCAAACAAACAAAGCCACCGGCCGTCGCAATGTCCCTGCCACTACCCTCATAGAACGCTCTCCTTCCACAAAACTAGTTCTTATTCTCACCAAACTCTTCAATCTCTCTCTCTCTCGTCTCTCTTTCTCTCTTCTCTCGTCTCTCTTTCTCTCTTCTCTCGTCTCTCTTTCTCTCTTCTCTCTCTCTTTCTTTCTCTCATCCGCTCTCTATCTATCTGCCTATCTGTTTCTCTGTCTCTTCTCCCTCTCTGTCTTCCTCAATCTATCTGCTTCTATCTCCACCTGTCCCTCGCTATCTCTCTCCGTCCGTCTGTCTGTCTGTCTGTCTGTCTGTCTGTCTGTCTGTCTGTCTCTCTCTCTCTCTCTCTCTTTCTCTTTCCCTCTCGTCCTCCTTCTCTCCCCTCTCTCTGTCCCAGAGATCTATTTTGCTGTCATCCCTCTTTATCTTCTCTAT
Organism: Octopus bimaculoides; assembly: GCF_001194135.2. NCBI lineage: Eukaryota > Metazoa > Mollusca > Cephalopoda > Octopoda > Octopodidae > Octopus > Octopus bimaculoides. The sequence continues at coordinate 61,792,736 of NC_068991.1, forward strand.
ACCTTCTTTGTAGAGGCTTCTGTTCTTCGGACATGTTGGTCACGTGCCATCTGAAGTATTTCTGACTCACTCATCACACATTCCCTCATCACTCATATTGTATCATTGAATTTACCTTACCCATCAGGCTTCACATAAACCTGAATCGTTTTTTTCACTTCCCAGGACGTCAGTTTCTGAAAGTCCTTCCGTGAATCCACTTTTCTTTTCCTCTTTTTTTTTCTTTTTTCATATTTTTTCCTTCTTATTTTTTCTTTTTTCATATTTTTTCCTTCTTTTTTTTGCAGCCCTTCATCAGCAAATTAAATCTATTTCCAATGCTCGTGAAGAAGTTCTGAGGTTCAAGGGACAGAACTCCAATATAATTAAAAGCGTATATTGAATTACTTCCCTTGTTGTGCAAAACTCAAAATTCTGTTAACAATTTCTGTTGTTCTGTATGTAAATACATATAAAAAAATTGTGTTGTTTTTTTTTATATATATAATACAACGGGAAGAAAATACATCGAAGTTGTATGGGATGTTAAAATATATGTAAAAAGAGATCGGTTATTTAATTCCATACGCAACTAACATTATCATGAGGCGCCATCTCTAGCACTAAGTTATAATAGGTTCATGCAGTCATTTTCGGACGTTTGTCATTCAATTTGATAATTGGGTCAATCAAAGTCATGAAAAAAATTAGCGCCATGAAGTTAGTCATTCAAATTCGTTTTTCGATCATACAAATTCACACTTCTGTCAAAGAATTTAGCATTTACAACATTGAAATTAAAATGCTCATCGAAAACATTCAAATTAGTCGGAATGCGAGGAAGTGTTTTGTTTCGAGCATTCAAATTCGTTTTGGAGCAATCTATTTCACACTTCGAGCAATCAAATTAGCACGGTAACTGTTTATTGATTCTATCTCATAATCATTGTTATCATAATCATGTATTTTCATCCATTGTTTATGCTCTAATTTTTCACGGGTTCAGCTAGTTTTTATTATTAATTCTCACGCAAAGGCGACGAATTGGCAGAAACGTTAGTACGCCGGGCGAAATGCTTAGTGGTATTTCGTCTGTCTTTACGTTCTGAGTTCAAATTTTGCCGGGGTCGACTTCGCCTTTCATCCTTTTGGGGTCGATAAATTAAGTACCAGTTGCGTACTGGGTCGATGTAATCGACTAGCCCCCTCCTCCCAAATTTCAGGCCTAGAGTAGAAAAAAATCGTTAGAACGCCGGACAAGTTGCTTTGCGGCATTTAATTTACACAATGCTTACATACATACATACGTGTGTGTGTGTGTACGTACAGACAGACATATACACGCACGCACGTGCGCGCGCATACACACACTATACACGAACACGCGCCCGCGTCTGAATGAAAGCTCAAATGTTCCGAGCTGCAATAATATTAGAGTTACGCCCCTTGAAATAAGGGTTTAGCAATTGCAGTTACCTCCCTTTCTATCAAGTCTGTTAGAAATCAAATCGATGGGGCGCTGTCTAACAACGCAGAGAGGAATTTAAAATTTAATAATTTCTCAAATTTTCTTTTTTATAGCATATAAAAGTATTTATGGGGGAAAAAAATATTGAAAAACATTAATTCATGGGAGAGTGATAAAGAAACGAGGAGAGTTGTCTTTGGATGTGCTAGAAACAACAACCAAATCGCCCTTAAATCACTTTTCCCTCTGAAAATATATATTTTTTTTTACTGAAAATGCTCTTCCCAAGGTTTTGAAGTGCAAAAAAAAAAAATTGGCAAATATAGGTCCGGAGTGGGATGATGAGGGAGGTGGGGTGTAAAAAAAAAAAGGAGTTGACAAAACATTTTTTCATACAACAAAGATGCTCCCCACCAATCCATCATTTCGAAGGCTGTGGTTTTAAAAAAATGGAGAAATCCTGTAAAAAAGTTTCCCCACAAATTTCTTCATCATCGTAATTTCTGAAAGGGATTTGTATAAATTTTCATTAAAAGATATCCATCTTCCTGAAAGTTATGAGGGAAAAAAAGTTAGATCGTGTGAATTTTCTGACATTCTTCTCTCGACCCCCTCGCAAAAATTCTTTCCTATAAATACTACTACTACTACTACTACTACTACTACTACTACTACTACTACTACTACTGCTTCTGCTGCTGCTGCTGCTACTACTACTACTACTACTACTACTACTACTACTACTACTACTACTACTACTACTGTTGCAACTACTACTGTTGCTACTGCTGTTGCCGCTGTGTTTCTGCTGCTGCTGCTGCTGCTACTACTACTACTACTACTACTACTACTACTACTACTACTACTACTACTACTACTACTAGATTTATTGCATACAGGTTGAGGTATTGGCCGTGCAGTAAGGAATTTGCTTCCCAACTACATGACTTTCACTTTAGTCCCACGGCATGGCACCTCGGGCAAGAATCTTCGATTATAGCCTTGCCGACCAAACCCTTCGGATGCATATGTGCATGCATGCATATATACAGCATGCATATACACACTCATATATATGTGTACTTGTGTGTGTGTGTGTGTGTGTGTGTGTGTGTGTGTGCGTGTGTTTAGTATCTGTCCTCTTACCGCTTTACAACCGTTGCTGGTTTGTTTACGTCCTTGTAAATAAGCGGTTCTACTAAAAAGAGACCGACAGTATAGGCGCAGGCATGGCTGTGTGTGGTGAAAAGCTTGCTTCCCAACCACATGGTTCCTATTGCGTGGCACCTTGGGCAAGTGTTTTTTGCAATAACCTCGGGCCGACCAAAGCCTTGTGGGTGGATTTGGT
>NC_068991.1:61795762-61796705 GCF_001194135.2 Octopus bimaculoides
ATGTATGTATGTATGTATGTATGTATGTATGTGTGTCTGTGTGTATGTGCGCACCAACCGGTGTTGGTGTGTTTACGTCCCCATAACTTAACGGTTTCGCACAAGAGACCCACAGAAGGAGTACTAGACTTTAAAACAACAAGCCCTATGCTCGATTTGTTTGACTAAAACTTTCCAAACCGGTGCTACAGCTTGGCCGCAGTTCAAGACTCAAACAAATAAAAGACTTCCAGAGAAAGGAGTTTTTGCTTTATAATCCCCATTTATAATCTCAATCAACCAATCTTATGTAATCGATTATATCGATTCAAATATATCCATTGATAATTTATATTTAATCCAAGTTCGAGTGAGACAGTATTTGAGCTTCATGTAAAGGGAAATAACTACAAACACCAAAAATATTTTCTCTAAAATGCTGCCATTTCTGTTTCATAATAATGCAACGTGTAATACATTCGGTCGCAAACAAATGGATGTTGCTACAATTTTATGGTCGACGTATCTGTTGGATTCTAAAAATGGTTACATTTACATGAAGAATAAAAATGTTTCCATGTAAAAGTCCTGATTTTAAATATTCTAGTTATTGTAGATGACAGTTACCTCCCTTGCAAGTTAAAAATCAAACTGGAAGTGACAGCCTAAGTGAGGGATACACACGCGTACGCACGGACAAACACACGCACACACACACACACATATAAGTACACCCACACCCATCAACCCACCCATCCATGCTCACACACGTACATACACTCATAACGCCATACTTAGACACATAGAAGAACACAAACATGCGCACACAAACACACACACACACACACACACACACACATAGAGGTGATTGTGTGTTTACATTGGATCCATTTGTGTTTTGCAAATTGTGAACTCTGCAGTCACCGATGTAATACAAATCAGATACAAATATATATTATGACGA
>NC_068991.1:61804309-61806220 GCF_001194135.2 Octopus bimaculoides
ACTGGCGTTTGTTTGCTTACGTCCCAATTACCTAGCGGTTCGGCAAAACAAACCGATCGAATAAGTAAGAGACTTTAAAAAGTAACAAAAATAGAAAAGACAAAAAATAATTAAGGAAAAAAAAAACACGGGCGTGGTTTTGTGGTAAGAAGTTTCCTTCCCAACAACGTGATTATGGGTTCAGTCCCATTTCGTGGAACCTTGGGTAAGTGTCTTCGACTGTAGCCTCGGACCGACCAAAACCTTGTGAGTGGATTTGGTAGACGGAAACTGAAAGAAGCCCAGGGTGCGGCGAATATATTGTCATCTAAATTACGCAAAAATGAAAATAACACTGACATCTCATTTTAACGTATGTTTACTAAAGTTGCATTAAAATATCTTGAAATACTAAAGAGTAAATTTATTCAATAAAATCCCCATTACGGCCTCCAGACGACTTCGGAATCTCCTGCAACTCTTCTGGACGGTCTCTTTGTTTAAGTTGGTGAATACTGCCTTCAGTTCATTTTTGATGTTACAGGGAGTTTTGTTGGTCTCTCGCTCAACTGTGTCCCACACATAATAATCAAGGAGGTTGCAAGTCTGGGGAGTTATGTGGTTAGATGTTAGAGGTGATGTGCTCGCAGAAATAGTCTGACATCCATGACTGAGTTCTGCTTGTGTGGCATGGTGCAGGGTCCTGTTACCAGATATAGGGTCTTTCAGCAGCCACCCTCTTGACCCAGGGCAGCACCACCTCTTCCACTTGATGTAGGCCTCTGTGTTGAGTCTGAGGCCGTGTGGGAAGAAGAATGGAAGCATAACGTCGTCATCACTAGTGATCACTCCAAACACCATGATGTTGACTGGGTGTTTGGTTTTTATCACTCTCGGTACATGACCTCAGATTGTACTGTCCTCAGATTGACAGCCAAACACTCTGAAATGTTCGTATTGTAGCCTCCGGCTCGAATACCAAGCAGTACAGCATGTTGTTTCTAAATTTCTGGCAGAATGAATTGCGTCATGGTGCTGTTTTTCTTTCAGACAGTGCCCAACTGCCCCTACTATACTGTGTAGTCGACAAAATAAAAAACAGTCTGCATGCATGAAATTAAAAACATAATATGATGTCAATTTACCCCTCACACCCTGTGTATGTGTGTGTGTCTCTGTGTGTGTTTGTTTGTGTGTGTGTGTGTTTATGGTTGTGGCTTACAAAGAATAAGTCCTGGGTTCGATTTATTCGGCTAAAAATCCCTTTAAGGCTGTGCTCTAGCATGGCCGCAGTCAAATGACTGAAACAAGTAAAAGAATAAACGAATAAAAGAAAGTACTGATATTGATTTGTTCGACTAAAAGCCATCGGGGTGGTGCTCCAGCATGGCCACACCTCAATAACTGAAAGAAGCAGAAGATAAACGTAGGTTGCAAAAATGGGAAATTGGAAATGGTCGTGATTCATAAACTCCTCCTCGATGTCGTTTTAATGGTTTGACCTGGTTTCAGCTGAGGTCGTCTAAAGTTTATAATGCTTTATTAATGTGCTATGGCTCGGAGGCATGAATGTTGCAACTTCCCCTTTTCGTCGTTGTTTGTCGTGGGAGTTGTGTGTGTGTGTGTGTGTGTGTAAAAAATTGGTTTATTGCTTTGAATTCATTCCCGCACAGATACATGCATGCATACATATATACATACATACATACATTCGTACATACATACACACGTATATACATACATATGTATCTCTCTCTCCCTCCCTCTCTCTCTATCTCTCTCTCTCTATCTCTCTCTATATATCTCTCTCTCTCTCTATATATCTCTCTCTCTCTCTATATATATATGTAAATATATATATAATTATATATATATATATATATATAAATATATATATTATATATGTATATATTTTATATATATATATATATA
>NC_068991.1:61806485-61809692 GCF_001194135.2 Octopus bimaculoides
GAAATTGTTAAAAACAGTGTTAAAAACAGTGTATGAAAATACACATATGGAAAAATACATATACATATACATATTCTCATACATATTCTTTGACAATCGAATAAAATTGAGAAGGAACTGACCTGGCCTTTTTCTCTTGTGTATATTGAAGGAATGTTTTACTGTCTTAAGAGACAGTATGACTGGCTAGCTGGGGTGGGAGGGAAGAAGAGTTAAAGAAGATTTTTTTATATATACATACATACACACACACACACACACACACACACACACATACATACACACACACACATACATACATACATACATACATACATACATACATACATGCATACAGTAATCGTTCACCATATCGCGATTCACCTATCGCGGATTATTAATTAAGTTTACGTCGATTCCTCCGTGGTGTTGCTTTGCATTTATATTAAAACAAATTGTAAAAATAATAATAATAAAAATAATATTTAGTACAATACTGTTTTTACTTCGGGGATTTTCAACTATCGCGGTGGCTTTTGGAACGTAATACCAGCGATAGTCGAGAGATTACTGTATATATATATATATGCACTCATTTAAGAATGGAAATTTGGTTAATTCTACTGGCCTTAGTAAATATATTTGGGAACTTAAATCTAAAAATATTAACTACATTTTAAAATGGGAGATAGTTTGAAAGGCGAAATCCTGATTTCCTGGAAAGTTCCAAGGGTTTAAGATCGACTTCCTGGAAAATTCCGAGGATTTCCTGGAAAGTTTCGGTGATTTAAGGTTAACTGCCTGGAAGATTCCGAGGATTTTCAGGTTCAATCCCACAGCGTTGTACCTTGAGCAAGTGTTTATAGTGGAGCCAAACAATGCCTTGTGAGTAAATTTGGTTGACAGAAATGTGTGAGGCACATCATGTATATACATATACGTAGGAATGTGCGTGTGTGTCTTTGAGTTTGTTTGTCCCTTACCCATTGCTTGACACCCGGTGTTGGTTCATTTATGTTCCCTTAAACCACTTGCGGTTCGGCAACAGAGACCGACAAAATAAGTACCAGATTTAAAAAAATAAGCACTGGAATCGATTTGAGCGACTGAACCCTGCAAGGCAGTACTCCAGCATGGCCGTAATGCAATGAATGAAAGAAATAAAAGATGAAAGAAAACTAAAGAGCAAATAGTTTTGTTTTACTGATTAAATGTTTTGGCAAAGAAACTCGGTCTTCGCAAATTACACACATACATTATGTACTGAGTGAATCTGATCGACAGAAACTGTGCGGAAGCCCGTCACACACATGTATGTGTGTATGTATGTATGTAAGTGTGTATGTGTGTATGTATGTATGTGTGTATGTATGTATGTATGTATGCATGTATGCATGTATGTATGTATGTGTATGTATGTGTGCGTATGTATGTATGTATGTATGTGTGTATGTATGCGAGTGTGTATGTATGTATGTGTATGTATGTATGTATGTATGTATGTGTGTGTGTGTGGATATATGTATGTGTGTATGTAGTATGTATATGTGTGTATGTATGCATGTGTTTGTATGTGTGCGTATGTATGTATGCGCGTGTATATGTATGTATGTATGTATGTATGTGCGCGCGTATGTATGTGTGTATATGTATGTATGTATGTATGTATGTATGTATATATGTGAAGGCGCGTGGCTAAGTGGTATGGTATTTAGCTCACAATCGTAAAGTTGTGAGTTCGATTCCTGGCGATGCGTTGTGTCCTTAAGCAAGTCACTTTATTTCATGTTGCTCCAGTCCATTCAGCTGGCAAATATGAGTTGTACCTGTAATTGAAAGGGCCAGCCTTGTCACACTCTGTATCACGCTGAATCTCCCTGAGAACTACGATAAGGCTACGCATGTCTGTGGAGTACTCAGCCACTTGCACGTTAATTTCACGAGCAGGCAGTTACATTGATCGAATCAGCTGGAATCCACGTCATCGTAATCGACGGATTACCAGTAGCAGTACTATTGTAATGTTTGTTCCTTCACGAGCCACGCCTGGCTCATAAGGGCCGGTTTCCCGGTTTTCTTGGCGTATGGGTTCCCCACCCGGACGGGACGCGGGTCCGTCGCAGGTGAGCTGCAAGATACAGGAGGAAAGAGTGAGATAAAGTTGTGGCGAAAGAGTCAGCAGAGGTTCACCATTACCTTCTGCCGGAGCCGCGTGGAGCTTAGGTGTTTCACTTATAAACACACACACATCACCCGGTCTGAGATTCGAACCCGCGATCCCTCGACCGTGAGTCCGTCGCTCAAACCACTAGGCCATGTGCCGCTACGTTATTGTAATAATAAAATCGTTGGAGTATTGAACCCGGAACCATATGGTTGGGAAGCAAGCTTCCTACCACATAGCCACGCCTACGCCTATAAATTATGTGATGCTCACAGCACCTACGTTTTCTCAATCGGTTGCTTAACGTCGGTGATCAGACGAGAATCGGTGCATTCAACGTGATATGACCGTATGTCATATATATCCTTTTATAGTACATTATAGATAAGATGCATACGGCCTGAGTTTCTTCGGGGAGAAGGGCAACTGTATGCTGGTGCTCACATTCAGATACATACACAATTTCTATCTATCTATCTATCTATCTATCTATCTATCTATCTATCTATCTATCTATCTATCTATCTATCTGTCTGTCTGTCTAACTCTCTGTCTGTCCATTCATTTATCCATCTTTCTAATTATCTATCTATCTATCTATCTATCTATCTATCTATCTATTTATCTATCTGTCTATTTGTCTGTCTATCAATCTGCACACACACACACACACACACACACACACTGACATAGTTGTATGCCAAATATACGTACATTATATACATATACAGACAGACATAAAAAGTATTAAACATAAGTACAAACAGCGTATGTACATCAAATACATAAACATTTACGCACAAAACTACAAACACACACACACACACACACGCACACACGCACACACACACTCTCTCTCACAAGTTCCACATAAATACACACGTGAAAGGTCGTCAGCTCTTTCAGGACAGATCTGGAGGTTAAACAATAACAAATAGCACGTGAATAATACGCACGCACTCACACATGCATACAAATGCAGAAACACACAGACATGGGCACACACACACACACACACACACACACACACACACACACACACACACACACACACACACACACAC
>NC_068991.1:61812772-61813796 GCF_001194135.2 Octopus bimaculoides
GTGGTGGTGGTGGTGGTGGTGGTGGTGGCGGTGATGGTGCTGAGGGTGTCGGCGACGGTCGTCTGTTTGTAAACAGACGACTGTTAACGTTGATAATGATGGTCGTGGTCGTGGTAGTGGTAATCATGATGACGATGGCGGTGGCGGTGACGACAATGGTAGGAGTGTTTGTAACGGTGGTAGTGGTGGTGGTGGTGGTGGTGACGGCGGTGGTACTTTTGCGCAGTTGGTCAGTTGCAACGGATTGGACAGGTCGAACACGTTGCACTGCATGTGTAGACACGATTGTGCACTAATAGTAGTAGTAGTAGTAGTACTGGTGGTGGTGCTGGTGGCGGCGGCGTGAGGTAGACAAACAGCAGCAGCAGCAGTTAACGTCTCATAATCCACAACAGACATAACAATGTCACGTGGGCAGAGTACGAGTGGCCGAGATGGGTGGCAGTGGTGGTAGTGGTGGTGGTAGCAGCGGCGGCGGTTATTGTTGGTAAACAGACGGCCGTTAGCAACGGTCGTCAATGTTTGAATCTGCAAGTACATACAAAAAAGCGCACGCGCACTCAGTCACTCCCAACACAAAACACACACACACACACACACAGCATACATACATACATACATACACACACACACACACACACACATATACACACACGCACACAACATATACACAACGCACTCATACACACACACGTTATATATTATGTTTGTGTTTTTGTGTCGTTGCTGTATATATGTATACACACAAACATACAAACACACACAAACACACAAACACACAAACACACACAAACACACCCAAACACACACACACACACACACACACACACACACACGCACACACACACATCCGTATATGGCTCTTTTTCAGTCTGGTTGCCGATTTTCGAAAATTCGGTTTATTGAAAATTTGAAAATTTAGTACATTAATTTAGTTTTCCAAGCATGTGTGTGTTTCTGTGTGTGTGTTTCTCTGTGTGTGTGTGTGTGTGTGTGTCTATTGTAAGCGTAAGTATAACATATA
>NC_068991.1:61814659-61816296 GCF_001194135.2 Octopus bimaculoides
ATATATATATATATATATATATATATATATATATATATATATACACACACACCTACGTACAGTAGTGACGCAAACAAAACAGACACATTTGCAACATGCGTAGCAAGAATTTAACATGGTCACCAAAACAAACTGAAGCGTACACAATTAGCATCATTGCGCATTGAAACGGAATAACAACATATTGTTTATGTACGTAGAAATAAAGAAGCGAAATATGTCATGACACAAGCCCGCACTCACTCACACACAAACACATCTATACACATACATACGTATACACACATACACGCATACATACACTAGGACATCGATGTACATAGAGTCGTAGTATTATATACACATGTGAGTAATGCTTGGTTTATATATACGATATCAGATATACAACCGACGCACGATTTGAAATGTTAGTAAACATTCAACCAGGCACGGTGACTTTATGGATTATAAAGCCACGCAAATTCATATGTAAACATACATACATACATACATACAGGTGCACACATACATCTAAATATATACACACATACATATACTTATATACACAAGTAAATATACTGTACTGTCATACACAGTACATCTTTGTCTGTCTGCCTGTCTATTTGTTTGTCACTTTCTTTATCTCTGTCTATTTATCTTCCATTCTTTTATGCGTTTCAGCTCAGAGGTTGAATCCACGCTGGGCACTGCCAGCGTTTGTCTATCTCTCTCTCTCTCTCTCTATCTATCTATCTATCTATCTATCTATCTATCTATCTATCTATCTATCTATCTATCTATAGGCAAATAAAACACACGCATATTTGCATACACACATATCTAGACTGATAGACACACACTCTCTCTCTCTCTCTCTCTCCCCCTCTCTCTCTCTCATACACACACACACACACACACACACACACACACACAATGATAACCAACAATATACGTGTATAGTTTAAATATAGATTCGCGTGCACGCACATATATAAAAGCATAAATGGCACTTCGTCGGTCACGACGATACGGGTGACAGTTGATCCGATGAACCGGATAGCCTGCTCGTGAAATTAACGTTGAAGTGACTGAGCACTCCACAGCCGCATGTACCCATAACGTAATTGTCAGGAAGATTCATGACACAGAGTGCGTGACAAGGCCGGCTATTTGAAATACAGGTGCTACACATTTTAGCCAGCTGAGTGGACTAGAACAACGCAAAATGAAGCGTCTTCTATAAAGACACAAAGCGTCGGGTGGAATTGAACTCACGACATTACGATGGTGGGCCGAATACCGTAACCACTTAGCCACGCGCCTTAACATACATACATACATACATACATAAACAAATGCTTTATAGTACGACAAACATATACATATGCGCGCACAAAACCGGACGCACGGTAGAGCCTCTATGTGGTCGCCTGACGTGCTAGAAACAGCAGGCAAAATCTTTAATTCCCATTCTGTTTTCTTCAAAGGAAGGAGGTATTGGTTGATGTAATTCAGATATACTGTCTCTGGAAAATACATAAAATAAATTCACAGATGGGATGGTTACGTATTTGTCTTTTTTTTTTTTTTTTGATCGTTTTTGATCACATGTCTGCTTAATCAGAGCTGACAAATGGTTTAATAACACCACCACTACC
>NC_068991.1:61819921-61821039 GCF_001194135.2 Octopus bimaculoides
AGCGGTTCAGCAAAAGAGACTGATTGAGTAAGTACCAAGCTTTAAAATATCAGTCGTGTGGTCGATTTGTTTGACTAATAACCTTCAGTGTGGTACCCCAGCATGGCCGCAATCAAAAATGACTGAAACAAGTACAAGAATAAAGATTCTCATTTATGTGTCGTGTGTTCGTCTTCGTCCATGTCTTCACCGTTTGCTCATTATTCCCAGCAATTTTTCGCCAACAAAAATGAACAATATTATCGTTAAAGGCGTGAAATCGTATTGATTTTCTTTTTTGGACGATAACTAACGGGGTAAGAGCATGTCCACACCTTGTGTGTGAATTTTCGCTTTGTCGTGCCTCCGTTTAATTATTGAAACTAGAATGTTAGCTGTTTCTTTGGACGGTAAGCTTTCTGTGATCCTGCAGCAAGAAATAGCAACAATATATATGGCACCAAAAACTATACTTTCGCTTTTCTGTGTTTGAGTCACAGGACTGTGGCCATGCTGGAGCACCGCCTTGAAGGATTTTAGCCGAACAAATAGAACCATGTGCTTTTTATTATTTTTATTCTTTTACTTGCTTCAGTTAAGTGACTGCGGCCATGTTGGAGGATGGCTGCTGGAAGACCCTATATATGGCAACAAGACACTGCACCGAACCACACAAACAGGAGAACCCAGTCATGGCTGTCAGACGATTTCTGCGACTACATCACCCCTAACATCTGGCCACTTAACTCCTCAGACTGCAATCCACTTGATTATTATGTGTGGGGCGCAGTTGAGTAAGAGACCAACAAAACTCCTTATAACACCAAAGCTGAACCGAAAGCAAGGATTATGACAGCATTCACCAACTTAAACAAGGAGACCATCCAGAAGAGTTGCAGGAGATTCTGAAGTCGTCTGGAGGTGTGGTTGAAGCCAATGGCGTTTCTATTGAATAAATTTTTGCCCGGTGTTCTAACAATTCTGACAGCTTACCGCCTGAACAACAACAACAACAACAACAACAACAACAACAACAACAACAGCAGCAATAGCAGCAACAGCAACAACAACAACAACAACTCTTTCTTCTATAGGCACAAGGCCTGAAATTTGTAGGGTGGGGACCAGTCGATTAGACC
>NC_068991.1:61822819-61825367 GCF_001194135.2 Octopus bimaculoides
TGTGTGTATGTGTTAGTGTGTGTGTATGTATGTATGTATTTATGTATATGTGCATGTATGCAAATATGCACACACATATTATATTTGTATGTTTTGCATGTATGCATGTATGTATGAGTATGTATGCATGTATGCATGTATGTATGTATGTATGTATGTATGTATGCATATATGTATGCTTGCATTAAATATTTCTATATATGTATGTATAAATGACCGTATGGTTCTATATTTGTATGCTTTGTATGCATGTTGTATTGTGTGTATATATGTATGTGTGTATGCATGTATATATGCACGTATGTATGTATGTATGTATGTATGTATGTATGTATGTATGCACTTATGTGACTGTGATTGAATTTACACATATTGGTGTTTCTGAGTGCACGTGTGTGTTCGTGTGTGTGTGCGTATATGTATGTGATAAAATGCGCATATTTGTATTCTTGTTTTTGTTTGCACGTGCGTGAGTGAGTGTATTTCTCTGTGTTTATATGTGTATATGTATATATATATATATATATGTGTGTGTGTGTGTGTGTGTGTGTGTGTTTATGTGTATTTAATGAGAAGAACAACGAAGAAAGGTTGTAAGAAGGTGAAAAAGAAGGGAGGTGGAAGACAAATAGAAAAAAGTGGGCAATTAGAGAGCGAGGTGTTCTAAAGTGTGTGTCAGACTGGTGCAAATTGGTGCGGTTGATGTTCAGTTTAAACATGGATTAGAAAGGGAATAAAGAAAGGAAAAAAATAATGTGAATAAAAACATAAGTGCAGGTATGGCCGTGTGTTTGAGAGGCTCGTTTTACAAGTACGTGGTTTCAGATTCGATACCAATGCGGGGAATCTTGAGTGTCTTGGGCTGTAGCCCCTATCCGACCCATGCCTCGTGATTGAATTTGGGAGACAGAAAGTGTTATATGGACTGTTGGATTTGTTTGTTGTTCGTCTGAGGTCCTGTGTTTCTATGTAGTTCGTCTGAGGTCCTGTGCTTCAATGTAGTTCGTCTGGGGTCCTTGTTTCATTGTCGTTTTGAATGACTGTTGAAGTAAAAGGTTATTGATATATATGGCGAGGACATGATTCTTGTTTATTAATAACGAACATTCGGTGAGTGCGTTCTTTGTTTGTAATTAAATAATAAATGTAATAACTAAATTGTACAACTCGTTGTGTTTTCTCTGCGAGTCCCCCGAGAGGAATACAACAGAAAGTGTGCGGGAGTCTTTATATTTCATTTGACCATGTATGGACTGCTTCTATCTGGTTACAGCTGACACTATGAAAACTGTTCAGCACACCGGCCTAGAACTATTCTAAGTTCTTAACTATTCTGTTATTCTGTATGAATCGGAATAGTAAATGAAATACGTCTCCATCAACAGTAAGGATTCAGATGTTCAGTCAGCTTGTATTACAAGAGTACGCTGAAAAGTTCATAGCCTGACTATGAAAGAGTGACGCTAGAGCTGTGAAATGCTTGAGCTGTGAAATGCTTGAGCTGTGAAATGCTTGAGCTGTGAAATGCTTGAGCTGTGAAATGCTTGAGCTGTGAAATGCTTGAGCTGTGAAATCTTGTATGCGTTAATTTCAAATCTTATTAATAACTACACTGTTTATTTCCAGGTAAACTGACATCTGACTCTTCAAAGAAGATTTCAAAAGTAACTGGTGGCGACGTCTCTAGAAAATGGACAAAATTTAGCATCGTGGTATTATAAAAGCACTTGTAGAAAAAGGGTTCAACTCCCAACGTGTTTGGTGGGTGCTACGTCTGTTGACGCCTGATCAAAAGCGCACCAGGTTGATCCCATCACGGGAAAATCTGAAATTATTTTGAGGTAGATCCAGCTGCTTTTCTTGAACTTTGCTTCACTGTTGGATTCATCACTTTGAACCAGCGACAAAGAGACATTCCATGCAGTGGAAACACCCCCCCCCTCATCTGCTCCAAAGAAGGCGAAGGTCGTTTCATTCGCAGGAAAAGTGACGGCTTTAGTTTTGGGATGCAAAAGGCATTGTGTTTATTGACCATCTTCAAAAAGGCCACACCATCAAGGGAGAGCACCACGCCAACTTGCTGAAGCAGTTACGAAATACTATCAAGACCAAATGGCCTGGAAAATTGACGAAAGGGGTGTTGTTTCATCGAGATAATGCTCCAGCAATCAAGTTCTGGGTTTCAGTAGCTGCTAATTTACCACCCTCCCTAATCTCCTGATTTGGCCCCATCTAACCATCTCTTTCCTAACATGCAAGAACACTTGGTTGGCAAGCAGTATCGCAGTAGTGATGACTTCATATTTGCTGTTGATGACATTTTTTTTACCATCAGGATGAAAGCCTTTTCACCAATGGAAGAAGTATGTGGACCGCAAGGGAGACTTTGTTGAAAAATAAACCTCATTTGGTTACATTCTATGAGAGTATCTTGATCAGACTAGAAATCTTTCAGCTGGTTATGTATGTATAAATGCACACATACACACACACACACACACACACACACACACACACACACACACACACACACACACACACACACACA
>NC_068991.1:61833040-61833686 GCF_001194135.2 Octopus bimaculoides
ATATAAGAATTATAGCAGAAGACAGCTGCCGAATGTGTCGTACTGTGGAACTGAACCCGAAACCATATTCTTGTAACGCGAACACTGCTTAATGACACAGACCCATACACACACACATTATTGTATCACAGTTAGATGTTGTTATACCTCGCTGGTCACAATGCGTTTCATCGCAGTGTAGATTTCGAATGATGCCACCTTGCTGGCTGGCCGGGCAGCGCAAACATTTTCCCTGAACAGAACTTCAGTCCGTTGCAGGGCTACCCGTTTACAGCCGAATGAACAGGGGTAACGTGAAATGAAGTGTTTTTCGCTCAAAAAAACATAAACATACCACCAATGTGGGAATCGAAACCGGGACCTTGCTGTCGTGAGTGCTGCAGCCTAATGTAGGCACGTATGTGAACAGATGTGATATAAAAAACTATGTGTATGTGCGTGTGTATAGAGCAGATACAAATACGGTAAACGCGTAAAAATGTTTGTCTACACATACATAAATACACATTTGTGTATACATACATTCATACACACATACATACACACATACGTATATGCATACATGCACATACAAGCGTGCGTGTGTGTATGTATTGGCGATGCAAACAGGGATGATAGAACTTTATATATATATATATATATATAT
>NC_068991.1:61835762-61837515 GCF_001194135.2 Octopus bimaculoides
ATATATATATATATATATATATATAGAGAGAGAGAGAGAGAGAGAGAGGGTAGGAGATAGAGAAAGGGAGATAGATAGATATGTCACACACAGACAGATATACACACACATGCACGCACGCACGCACACGCAGGGATCCCCTGCGTTATGAAGGCAATGTGTTTCTGTAAACTTGATGTAATGCAAACTCTCGTAATGCGAAATCAATTTTCCCATTAATTTTCATGTTAATAAATGACAATGATTTTCTACAGACATCTTTTTCATTTATGAAACAATGACAATGACAAGAAGAACAACAAAAGCAACACGGTCACTTTTATGCATGAAATTTAGAAGTTTTATCTTACATTTTCTGCCAATCGTCATATAAAATTTTGGCATTTTAAGAAATTCTCATCGTGCTTATTGGCACATTACAATGAGTCTGATCTTCGACCCATAGACCCATGAGCCGTTTCATTTTGAGCAACGCATTTGATCTATCAAAAAAATGAGGTCTGAGCAGTTAGCGGAATTGCTTCTTGAGCACATCATTTAATTCACTCTCTGTTATCACACTATTGATAGTTTTAATGTATTGGCAATATGGTTGATTTAATTCTTCTGCTTCAAGCCTTGTTAAAACATCAAGTTTTTAATAGTCAGTGTAATCCTTTTGTGGTTTCTTTTCACACTACTGCCTTCAGTTCCACTTGAAAGGTGGTGATCAACAATTATGCACATCAAATATGTATTTTTTTTAAAAATAGCACCAGGAAATAAACTGGTTTGTGAGAGCAAAAATTATTGTCTTAATCCTATCAGTGTAAAAATGGAAATGACAAGATGAAAAGGTAAAACAGTGAAGTGGGAAGAAATACTGTATGATTAAAGATAGTTGAAAGATTACCAGATTCAAGAGCATTTCGCCCCTTGCACATCTAACATGAGCCATAAAAATTCCACACTCTACTTACACACACACACACACACACACACACACACACACACACACACACACATACATACATTCACACACAGAGAGATATACCGGTGTGTTGACTTATAACATATGTAGCTACAGACATTGCTTTCTCGCTGATGCCATTATTGCTGCAGACCGTACAATGAACATAGACTACTTACGTTGTTTCTCAATCTAGCTGTCTGTATGTCTATTCACACACACACACGCATACAGAAATAACTCTGAAGCTACACACACACACACACATGCAAACACAAATGTATATATTTACATACGCACACACATACGCATACGTGCACAAACATACCCATACGCACACATACATACATACATACATATATACACTGTTATCGCCATTGGAAAAACGCTTCATCCCTTTCAAAGTGCAGTTGGCTACCTAGAGACTAGTCACAGACGACTAACATTAAACGGAAGGTGTTATTTAAATCATTTCAGAACATCTGAAATTCATGCAGCTTCTGCTTCGCAGAAGAGCTCCAGGCCATCCCCTTATCATATCCTAATGTTAAACCGAACAGAATGAATTACTCTTCACTTGATGATACATAACACATGAGATAAATTTAAATATTCTGGAAACAATCATGGCTGTGTGGTTAAAAAGCTCGCTTTGCAACCACATAATTTCAGGTTCCGTCCCGCTATGTGGTAACATGACAAGTGTTTTCTCTTATAGCCCTGGTCGATCAATGTTTTCCGAATAAGTGTGGAAGCCCGTTGTATATATGTATATATATATATATACATATATATATATTTTCA
>NC_068991.1:61837615-61842439 GCF_001194135.2 Octopus bimaculoides
TAAGCATTTCGCCCGACATGCTAACGTTTCTGCCAGCTCGCCGCCTTCAAATATGCATATTCTGAGCAACTCGTGGTATTTCTCTCTAGGAAATCTGAGGTGATTGTCAATTGTCATCCTACGCGATAATTTCTCCAAGATCAGTTTCAATCGACTAATTTGAAAAATGACACTTGGGGAAATCTTGTAATGGAAAGGTAGCTCTTACGAAACTTCATTCCCTAAATACACGGGAGTGGTTCTCATGATAATAGCCCTTTTACAGCAAATCACAAAAGCAGTCTGCAATAATTAATATCCTGTGACCTGACTCGTCCAACAGAAACTTGCCAAAGTTTATTAAAGAACCACCTGTCAAACCGAAAGCGGCCAAGACCAAATGGAAAACCACGCAGGAGTCTGAATCTCAGAGTACTCACTATGGGATGACCATGGGATTGGACCTAGAAAGTTACCCTCCCAGGCACAATTTCAGGAAAGATTGCTTATTGGAGACCAGCAGTCGTCCATACATACTACTCTTCCCTCTCCACGCCATTGATGTTATCCAAGGGAAAAGCAAAGGTTGATACATCTTGGCACCAGTGACATCGCAATCTATTTCTACAGCTGAGGGAACAGGAGCAACGTGAAATAAAGTGTCTTGCTCGAGAACACATCACAGAGCCTGGTCCGGGAATCGAACTCACTCCTTTATGATAGTGAGCCCGACGCTCTGACCACTGAGTCATAAGCCTTCATTTCACCGTGAATATATATCGAATCTACGATATATATTCACAGTGAAGCCATTCACAAGTGTCAGCTAACCTATTTGCCAACACTGGTCAAAACTTTGAAGTCTGCGTTTAGCAATGTTATGGGCCTAAAATTAATCTATGTGGTTCATCTTGTTTGAGCACTTTCTTAGCAGTGTTCTGGTACTTCGGCTCAAAGAACTAGAAATTCTGCTGCCTGTTGCGGGAGATATTTGTCAAAGGGTCTCCGAACAAGTTCTGCAAGCAAAATTCGAGCTCGTTGGGTAGACCGCCCTAGCCATGCGATTTGTACCCCGTGCAGTTAATTACTGCTTCCCGTATTTCCGCGGCTGATATCGGCTTTTTGCAACACTTTACCTCCTTTGCTGATTACACAAAGCCGTCGAGGTAAGCAATGAAATACATCCTGCATTCCAGTTCACCATTCGTCCTGAATGTTTCTCATTTTCATCCTATAATTTTTAAAAATTTAAAAAAAAAAAAAATTTGTAAGCATTCGCTACGAATCACTCCAACCCTTGTCTGTCCTCTATGTTAGGCCTTTATGACTATAATAAAATCAATTCGTCCGGAATGCTGCTGAAATGCAAAGTGCTACTGAAATATTTGGACCATTCTGTTAAGCTTAACCATTTGTAGTTATAGGGGTGATAAAATTGTTAAAAAAAAAACCCCTGATTATTCCCTTAAAATCGTACACTTCGATGGTTTGAAACAGTCTTTGTTTATGCGATCACTATCACCGTTGGGTAATAGATAGTAGTATCAGAGTAAGGGTAGGAGGAGAGTAAAAATATTACTATTTATAGCAAGGCCAAGAGCAACGGTGCCACTTTTTCGAGTACTCTCCGAATAAGTCGGCTGTTCCTGTGTATTTACGTATCGCAGCTATTCTCTTGTTATTTTCTACTCTTCGAACGATATAGCAAGAGCGCTACAACAATGGTAAGTTTGCTATCGTTTTATTCCAGTCTGTCGCTCAATTAAATTATAGCGAATCGAGTTTTGAATTACATGGAAAAATGCGAGCAGGAGAAATAATCTGGAAATTATAAATCTGGAAAAACACAGAATAAGTTATTACACCTCGTAAAGTACAGAGCAAGAAAATTTTTACTTAAAATATTGCTCAGGATAAAATTTCAAATAAGATATTTAGATGTAGAAAATATTAGCTTTTATTAAAACTAAAAATTTTATTACAAGTTATTATATTTATTACTCGTTACTTCTATTAAAAATAACTGAATTAAAATATTTTATCCTTCGCTGCAATATTTTAAGTAAAAATTTTCTTGTTCTGTACTCTACCAGATTTATAACCTTAAGAATTTTATTTCTCTTCTTTGCATTTTTCCATGTATTCCACTGCTATGCTGTTATGCTAATTAATAATGTGTCAATTGGCGGTGTCGCTGATAATTTTTTTCCTTACATCATTGATACCGGTGACATGTATCAAAAATACCCTAGAACTAAATTCATAAAAAAAAAGTATAGAGCTATATTATCACCTTCAAATTTGAGAAACAAACACTCGTAACTTTTTTTCTTTTAAAACTTCATTGCTGGAGATTGATACCTTGAAATTCCTCGAATTGAGCTCATCGTTTAAGCTTAATTAAAATATAGTTTTTAAATACAGTTAATTATACTTAAATCCAATTTTTTTGGATACTTTTTGTTGCATGGGATCAAAACTATGAAATTCGTAATACTTTCTTCTATCATTGAAGCTAAAATAGATATATTTTGCTTTTAAAATATTTAAATCTAAACTTGGCCGGTGGTGTTACTTACCCACTACAAATTTTTATGTAAACTTTTTTCTACTGGACCAAACATGAATTTTTTAATGCCAAAATGTAGCTAAGAAGCATTCCTTTTGAAAAATGCTATTGGTTTTCTATTTGGTTAAGAACAGAATTAGCGGCAAGCTCCTAAAGATGCTGCGTGTGAGTAAATTGCGGGCCTAAGAATATTATTCAACTACCTCCGTAGCTGAATGATACAACCCTGAGAAAATGTTTCATTTAAATTTGTTTCAGTCATTTGACTGCAGCCATGCTGGAGCACGGCATTTTCAGTCTAGCAAATCGATCCCAGTATTTATTCTTTGTAAGCCTAGTACTTATTCTATCTGTCTCCTCTGCCGAACCGCTAAGTTACAGGGATGTATAACCCTCCTTTTTTCAGAGGGAATGTGTCAGTATTCACATAGGACAAACTGGAGTCCAAATTGGCAACGCTTGTTGGGAGCTCTATTGCCTTGAACATGGTATCCAGCCAAATGGTCAGGTATCATTTGGAGAGTCTTCTCGTGCTAATGATTCATCTACCACGTTCTTTCATGAGATAGGCTCTGGAAAACGTGTCCCAAGATCTATATTTATTGATTTAGAACCCTCAGTTATTGGTAAGTATAAACGTTTCATAATTGTTTTTAAGAGTAAATTAAATAACGAATTGACAGGCCATGCATTTAATGTTCTGGTTAATCAACCTTCTGTATGTTTATGTTGTGGAGGCGCAATGGCCCAGTGATGAGGGCAGCGGACTCGCTGTCATAGGATCGCGGTTTCGATTCCCAGACCGGGCATTGTGAGTGTATATTGAGCAAAAACACCTAAGGCTCCGGTAGGGGATAGTGGCGAACCCTGCTGTATTCTTTCAACACAACTTTCTCTCACTCTTACTTCTTGCTTCTGTTGTGCCTGTAATTCAAAGGGTCAGCCGTGTCACGCTGAATATCCCCGAGAACTACGTTAAGGGTACACGTGTCTGTGGAGTGCTCAGCCACTTGCACGTTAATTTCACGAGCAGGCTGTTCCGTTGATCAGATTAACTGGAACCCTCGACGTCATAAGCAACGGAGTGCCAACAACAATTTTTATGTTGGAAAAATCCGAAGAAAGATTTCTGACGATATGAAGCAGTGGTTCCTTGTAATCGTTATATTCCCGAATGCCGCTAGATATACAATTTTCTTAGATATTGGGAAATATTTCAAAATTCTGTTGAACAGAACTGATAACGGCAGCAAAATGTGTTAACTATATAACCGGTTAAATGTGAGTAGATTAGTGATATTCTATTTATCCATCATTTGAATAAGTATTGTTAGCAGTATATTATGAGGAATGTTATACATGGAATTGGTAGGTTTATTCTACTGAACTGATAAAGCAAGTTATGCGCAGGACTGTTCGATAAATCTCTACATTTTATGCTCTTCTGATATAAGAAAAATCTTGCAATTATTATATTGCTGGTTTGATATGATGTGATTATTGTTCAATATCTTATTTTCCAGATCAAGTACGCGCTGGAAAATACAGCCGGTTATTTCACCCCAACCAACTCATCAGTGGTAAAGAGGACGCAGCCAACAATTATGCCAGGGGTCACTACACTGTTGGCAAGGAAATCGTTGATTTGGTCTGTGACCAAATTCATAAATTAACTGAACAGTGCTCTAGCCTCCAAGGCTTCTTGATTTTTCATAGTTTCGGTGGCGGCACTGGTTCTGGTTTTACTTCTCTGTTAATGGAGCATCTGACTGTTGACTTTGGTAAAAAGACAAAGCTTCAATTTTCAGTCTATCCGGCACCACGAATTTCTACAGCTGTAGTAGAACCCTACAATTCCGTCTTGACCACTCATAGCACTCTAGAGCATTGTGATTGCGCTTTTATGGTCGACAATGAAGCAATTTATGACATCTGTAAAAGGCGTTTAGATGTTGGGTATCCAACATATATGAACCTTAATCGTCCCATTGCTCAAGTAGTGAGTTCTATTACTGCTTCTCTAAGGTTTGATGGGTCCCTTAATGTTGATTTAACCGAGTTTCAAACCAACCTGGTACCTTATCCACGTATTCATTTCCCGTTGATTACGTATGCACCTATAATATCGGTTGAGAAAGCGTACCACGAACAGTTAACTGTTTCTGAAATAACAAATGCGTGCTTTGAAACCGGTAACCAGATGGTTAAATGTGACCCTCGTCGTGGCAAGTACATGGCTTGCTGTCTGTTGTACCGAGGTGACGTGGTCTCGAAAG
>NC_068991.1:61842640-61847043 GCF_001194135.2 Octopus bimaculoides
ATTGCAGCAATTAAAATGAAAAAATCCATCCAGTTTGTGGATTGGTGCCCAACAGGGTTTAAAGTTGGTATCAATTACCAGCCCCCAACTGTTATCCCTGGAGGAGACATGGCCGAGGTCCAACGGGCCGTGTGTATGCTGAGCAACACGACAGCTATTGCTGAAGCTTGGGCCCGTCTGAATCATAAATTTGACTTGATGTATGCCAAGCGAGCTTTTGTTCATTGGTATGTTGGTGAAGGTATGGAGGAAGGAGAGTTCTCGGAAGCGCGCGAAGATATGGCTGCACTGGAGAAAGATTATGAAGAAGTTAGTATTGACACAGCTGAAGTGCAAGATGAGATCGAAGAATATTAAATCTTATTACAAGCGGGGTGAGATACACACACACACAAGTGTGTATTTCTCCAATTTTTTTTTTTTAAACTAGTGAATTAGTTTTGGAATATTAAAATCGCATCGTTTTACTGTTTGTGTTGCATATTCGAAATAAAAGAATTTTTAAAAATAACATTTTTCAAATTTCTTTCGAAATATTAGCAAACCATTATCACAATCCATTCAGACTCCTTTCTTCAGACGTGTTTCTAATATAAGTATTGAAACTAAATTTTGTCACCGTACAGGAAGCAGTTGGACATTTAATATACCAGAACCAGTATTAGATGGAGCGGACAAATCATGTTAGCAAAAGTTGCTATCGTTGACTAATCTGCAAGTTTGAAGGGAGGGGGCTTTGTGGATTACGTCGTACGCAGTAACCCAACTTGTTTCTCCTTTATCAACCCTGAACGGCAAAGTTGAACTTGCCACTTAAATGCGAACAAAATGCCGCTAAGCATTTTCTGCCGCCTTAAATAAATTTTACTATTATAGGGACAAGTTCTGAGTGGTTTGTCGATTAAGACGGCAGCAATGCTCACGTATTAATTTTACCGATCCCGCAAAGATGAAAGGTGAATTCGACCTCGGCCGAATTCGAACTCAGAGCGTAGAGGAAAAAATGCTGCTAAGCATTTAGTCCGGCTGACTATTCTGCCACATCGTTACCTTTTTAGTAATACTACCATACTTCCATGAAGTTACAAAGGATATTCTAAGCGGCTTTCGAGATATCCGGTGATCCTTAGTCAGCTCCATTTAACATTAACTTACATAACTTGTATTTCAAATATTTGATAACTAGACAACACTTAATCGCTACATACAAGGAAACTTGCGGGATTTTAAGGGCGGAAATAGGTCAAGCTTTATGTTAATAATAAGTGTCGCTATCGAGTCAAGACCTGGACTTTTCAGGGCGGTATTAATTACACGTGCGCACGCACGCATCTTTGCATTAAAACACTACAGAAAAGTTGTCGAATAAATGTTAAAATAAACGTATAACAAGCAAAAGCACGAAAAACAAATTGGCTTGTTATATAAATGTATATGTATCTTTATACGTCTTTTTATTTTGTTGGCACTCCGTCGGTTACGACGACTAGTGTTCCAGTTGATCCGAACAGCCTGCTCGTGAAATTAACGTGCATGTGGCTGAGCACTCCACAGACACGTGTACCCTTAACGTAGTTCTCGAGGATATTCAGCGTGACACAGTGTGACAAGGCTGACCCTTTGAATTACAGGCACAACAGAAACAGGAAGTAAGAGTGAGAGAAAGTTGTGGTGAAAGAGTACAGCAGGGTTCGCCACCATCCCCTTCCGGAGCCTCGTGGAGCTTTAGGTGTTTTCGCTCGATAAACACTCGCAACGCCCGGTCTGGGAATCGAAACCACGATCCTATGACCGCGAGTCCGCTGCCCTAACCACTGGGCCATTGCGCCTCCGATACGTATCTTATATATAAAAGTAAATAAGGAAATGCAGGTATCTGCGCATTGCGGCCGCACGCGTGTGTGTACGCACAGATTCATAGTGTTATGTATACATATAAACGTATGTGTAGATTTTATATGTATCCTCAGTAAATCACAAAAGAAGCACACTGCTATAGAGCAGCGTAATTATAGTTGTGGTCGGTTCATAGGGTTACCCAGAATTTCGCGTCTATAATGCGTCTAGCTTTACATACGCCTCGTCAGATCCTAATGTCGGTGGCCTATAACCTCTCTTTATGATTATATCTTACTTTAATCCTTATCTACCTGCTCAAGGAAAAACCGCCTATAGCTGCTTCTGATAGGCATTCTCAACATCTCAGTCGCAGTTCAAGCCAGTTTTAATGATAAACCAAACACTCGTAGTAAACATTTACTTTAAGTCAGTCGACGAAAACTCCTAAGATATCTATATCTCGCGACAGTGACAAATCCAGCGGAGTAGCAGTCAGTTAAGGCAATAATTACTTACACCCGTGTACTTGTGTGTTTCACTAAACAAAACATTTACAATTTTAATTTTGTATTTGGCCCAGATGTCTTTAGCTTGTAGTTTTAAGATAAGATTCTTCATATCTTCTATAATTGGTATTTTGACTTTTGCTCTCTAATTAGGTTGGTCTAAAAGAAATATGAATTTTTCAGTTTCAGACAAACCTTAGATTTCGTCTTCGTATATTTGCTTTAAATATAGGCCTCACCCAGCAGACTCGTACATTGATTAAAATAAGTTATTGTTAATATAAATTAGTGTATAAATATTTTGTTAGAATAGTGGAGTATCATACGAGGGATACAAAGTTACCGTAGTGAACTTCCAATTGTAACTCATTTAACCGGCCCGAATTTTTCCCCTCGAGGTTTCGGAGTTTTCAATGTTTTCAAATTTATATTTAAGAAACTCTATCATGTACGATTTTATCTGTTTTAAGTACTTATATAGGTTTGCCAAAAGTCTCTCGATAGTAAATCAAAATTCCATAAATACTGTAATTTTGTATTGACTCGAATAGAAAAATGTGTCACTCAAGGATTTCAGTTCGAAAATTTTTCATGTCTCGTATTTAGATGCTTTTATTAAATTCATTCAGTTGTGAAACCTAAATAAAACATTAGAATTAAATAGTTTTGATTTACTGTTGGGGTGACTTTTGGCCAACCCTGTATATAGGCGTAGCTGTGTGGTAAGAAGCTTGCTTCCCAACCACATGGTTCCGGGTTCAGTCCTGTATGGCACCTTGGGCAAGTGTTTTCTGCTATAGCCTCAGGCCTACCAATGCCTTGTGAATGGATTTCGTAGACGGAAACTGAAGGAGGCCCGTCGTGTGTGTGTGTGTGTGTCCCCGCATCGCTTGATAACTGATGCTGGTGTGTATGTCCCTGTGACTTAGCGGTCCAACAAAATAGACCGATTGAATAAGTACTAGGCTTATAAATTCCTGCGATCGATTCCTTCGACTTAAACACTTTAAAGCGGAGCTCCAACATGGCCACAATCAAATGATGGAAACAAGTGTGTGTGTGTGTGTGTGTGAGAGAATTTATCGGAATTTTTTTTTCCTGCGTTTTTCCAAATTTCAAAATAAAACCTTTTAATCGATATTTTTTTTTCAAACGCCTACCCTGCCCCACCTCATGTATCTTAAATCTTGAATGAAGCGGCAGTTCGAAATTTTCTTTTCTGTAAAAACGCGTATTACACGTTTTAAAATTTGGACTGATATAACAATTAAGATATAGTGCAACATTCACAGTGCAACCAAATTTATCTCGTACTTAGACCAGTTCGTTTTGTAAAGCAGTAAACGTGTTTCTTGCTTACGTTTGTTTTGTCAAAGATTAATGTTTTGTTCAAGAGCTACAGTTTGTAATCCAACTAGAAACAGATACAAAAAGTAGTCAATATTTCATTTTTGAGTAGTAGCAGGAACAGCGTCGATGGTAGGGTGCCATCGCTTCTTTAACCGTTTTTTGAAAATGTTATACCTAGTGTGTTTGCACATGTTACAAATATCCTAAGTGGTCGATTTAACAAAATAGTCGAGCACTGTTATCACAGCAGTAAATAAAATCATGGCGCATGCTTTCAGTTTTCCATTGCTTCAACAGCTCTGAATCGAAAATGATAAAGATTATGAACTGTTATTCTTGCATACGGAAGTTCGATGGTTGGTAATGGGGGAAACTACCTGAAAGTTTCTATAGGCGTAGGAGTGGCTGTGTGGTAAGTAGTTTGGAAAAGAACCACATGGTTCCGGGTTCAGTCCCACAGCGTGGTACCTTGAGCAAGTGTCTTCTACTATAGCTTCGGGCCGACCAAAGCCTTGTCAGTGGATTTGGTAGACGGAAACAGGAAGAAAGAGTGAGAGAAAGTTGTGGTGAAATAGTACAGCAGGGTTCGCCAGCATCCCCTGCCGGAGCCTCGTGGAGCTTTAGGTGTTTTCGCTCAATAAACACTCACGACGCTCACAACGCTCGGTCTGGTAACCGAAACCGCGATCCTATGACCGCGAGCCGCTG
>NC_068991.1:61847576-61849773 GCF_001194135.2 Octopus bimaculoides
TATATATATATATATATATATATGGAGGTCTTCGACATACGCATACGTATAAATACCAATAAGGCATTGTTTTCAAAAAAAGTGTTTATATGAAGTCATTTACTGTATATTTACTTAACGTAGTAATTAGAAAACATCAATTAATCCCAGTCATCGGGCATTCATCTTGTAAACAACTGTACTTCAGGGTAAACAATTTGTTTACATTTTCCTTAAGAAGATTTACGTTCGGAACTTCAGCAGCTGAGAGTTGAGGTAATCGTCCTTGATAATGTCTTAATCAGATGAAACACGTATCGGTCGATGCCTTAATTTTTAACTTCCGAAGTTTCTTTCGTTCTTTCATTCACAGTATAGTTCTACACTGACTCGAACTATATGATTCGTAAATATACCGTACATGATTTCAAGCCAAGCTCAATCTTCGGCTTTTTTTCGTCCCACCAAAGTGGAAACGCGAAAAGAAACGAACCTCAGCATGTCATCCAAGAAGAAGTCTGCACAGGCGTAAATGAAGCAAAGATTAGCAGGTTGGTGAGACTCTGCCGAAAGGAACTCTGAACAAAGTGAGCCAATATATAGCAGAGTTGATATATACTGGAGTTGATCAACCTCGACTAGGTCAATTGGGCGTGAGGGTCTGGTGTTGAAAGATTGGAGTCTCCCTGAGACCCCAGAAACACCACTGATGATGCATCTCAGACCATCCACGAATTTTTTTTGTTTTTCACCTTTACTTTTTTCCACCCATTCTCCTCCCAATTTTTTTCCCGGGATTTGTCTTGTATTGTCCTGATTTGTAACAACTTATATAACTTATATAAGACCTAACCCTCAGAGCCCAAAGATTACTTGGAGACACAAGGCGTGTTATAAAACCTTACTTAGACTACGTCTCTACTGTATGAAACTATTTGTTGCTCACAACTACGTACTTTGTAAATTAAACGATATACATATATATATATATATATATATATGAAATAATTGCTATGAAGCAGTGTGGAGAATATATTGTATAATGGATCGTGGGTAAGGCCAGAAGAATATATATATAGTAACGTAATTTACTGCATCTCCTGCTCTCTCTGTCCTTCACTGTACATTGGTTACACGGGAATGCCGCTTGACCGACCGGTTCGCGAAGCAACTCCGAGACATCAGACTCGGTAATATCATTCCGGTCACGCACCATTTCCGCTCTGCTTCGCTACATCTATCTGTTTTCGGACTGTCTTTGCACAGGGGTCATCTGGACTCCCGCCTTCGCCGTGAATAGGATTTAATTCTTTTTCGCTCCTCTGCACTACATGGGCTCAACGCACCTCCTCTCTTCATCTGACACCAACCTCACCTCCTGTCTTCATTTGATACCAACCCCACACTACTCCACTCACATTAGCACTGACCACTTCCCAGCACCTACACCACACACCATCATCCACGCACTCACACACGATCTTCAATAGCCTCACCACACATACCACTATATGAGCAGCCACACACACGGTTTAACTCAGTACCCACACCACACACCATCCTACAAACGCCCACACCCACACAAGCACATAATACCTGAACACAGACAATATATACTCCCACACCCACGCGCGCATAATATCTTGAACACAGACTTTATATACATATACACGCAACACACATAACATATACAAAGATAACTTTCGCTCACATATGTACACCATGCATATGCACATCGTTTGTTCACAAACACACATACACACACACACATGTGCACATACCACGGGAAAACGCACACATCAACTACTACACACAACGCACATATACACACACACACGTTACACACATACACACACACACACATGTCAGAGACACTCACCCCTATTCACACACATACAGACATGATTTACACATACCAACTCACGCACACGCACCTTCTTTTGTTGGGATACTATCACTTTATTATCTCCCTTTCTTTCTTTTTTTTCCTATTCATTCACCATGCAGAACCGCTGAAATCTACAAGTTTTTTTCCATTCTCTCTCTGCTTATTTTCTCCCATTCCTTTCTGCTGAAGAGCGTAGGCTCGAAACGTAAAAGACTTTTACGTAAAAGACTTGTTGTTCATACATCTGTCTTCATCTTTTGTTTTTCTATAAACTTCAACTATACACATACGCGCGTATACATAAGTATATAATATATATATATATATATA
>NC_068991.1:61851288-61852329 GCF_001194135.2 Octopus bimaculoides
TATATACGACGGGCTTCTTTCAGTTTCCGTCCACGAAATCCACTCACAAGGTTTTGGTCAGCCCGCCGACACTTACGGAAGGTGTCACGCAGTGGGACTGAACTCGGAATCATGTGGTTGGGAAGCATGCTTCTTACCACACAGCCACTTGTTTATGTGTGTGCTTATGCGCGCGCGTGTGTGTGTGTGTGTGTGTGTGTGATAATGTTATGTCATTTTCCATATAACCTCCTTAAGAATTGATTGGAAAAGGCCAGACAAATTGATTGGTAAGGTCAGACGGTGATTAACATTTCTACTGTCTGCCGTGTAGTGTATGTGTGGTAGTAATATTGCTGTTGTATATGTGGTTGTGGTTTAGGCAGTGGTACTAATAGTGATGTATCTGTTGCAGTGCTATAAATGATGGAACTTGGCGTTGTATGCTTGGTGGTATTTCAGGTGTCGGATGTGAAGTAGTAGAGTTGGTGTTGGTATTAGTGGTGTTACTATAGTTGTGGTTTAGAGCGGCGAGCTGACAGAATCGTTAGCACGCCGGGCGAAATGCTTAGCGGTATTTCGTCAGCCGTAACGTTCTGAGTTCAAATTCCGCCAAGATCGACTTTGCCTTTCAGCCTTTCGGAGTGGATTAAATAAGTACCAGTTACGTACTGGGGTCGATGTAATCGACTTAATCTCTTTGTCTGACCTTGTTTGTTTCCTCTATGTTTAGCTCCTTGTGGGCAATAAAGAAATAAGAAACGTTAGCATGCCGGACAAAATGCTTAGCGGTATTTCGTCTGCCGTTACGTTCTGAGTTCAAATTCCGCCAAGGTCGACTTTGCCTTTCAGCCTTTCGGTGTCAATTAAATAAGTACCAGTTACGCACTGGGGTCGATGTAATCGACTTAATCCCTTTGTCTGTTCTTGTTTGTCCCCTGCATGTTTGTCCCCCTGTGGACAATAAAGAAATAGATATAGTTGTGGTTTAGATGGTGGTACATGCGGTGATGTATGTGTTGTGGTGTAAGAGATGCAGCATGTCGTAATATTTGTCTCTCA
>NC_068991.1:61852590-61853610 GCF_001194135.2 Octopus bimaculoides
ATATATATATATATATATACATATATATACTGGCTGAATTACCCGGTAATACCTGGAAAAGCGCGTGTTATTTCCAGTTCCCCTTCTCATTACACTGTTTCATGTTCTGTCCCGTTCCCTGTTCAGTTCCCGTTTAAGACACATGGATAGATTTACAAATACATTGACAAATAGTCCGCGTATTGTAGCTTATCGTTGTCGCATATCGTAGCTTATCGTAGCATGGCTGTGTCTCATGTGGCGTGATAAAAATGATTAAGATGTTATGGTGATTTGGATTTAACTCATCAAATTAATCCCATGGTGAACTAACTTCCAGATCATTGGTCATTACATTGTTCCTTTTCGTATCCACGAATCCTGAATTTGACCGTGTCCTTAATGTGACGTTAGCGTGACGTATGGGCGATGCATGCAGAATTGTTTTCCTTTTGAAAGCTGAGTTGTTCTCACAAAGGTCACATGCTGTTTACATGAAGGAGTGCATGGTTGATCCTTACAGAAGCCTTACTTAATTCATATCAGTAGATGTGTTATTGATTTGTAAGCGTAGCACAACAGCTACTACGGGACCCATATGAATTTTTATTGAAATTCAATGAGCCTATAATTCAACTAAGATGTTAGTTTAACATGTATGCAAAGTTTCGTCGGGATTGGTACACTGCTATAGGCAGCAAGATAGTAACAGACATACAGACCGACAAGAATTGCCATATATATATATGTGTGTGTGTGTGGTTGGTACTCCATCGGTTACAACGACGAGGGTTCCAGTTGATCCGATCAACGGAACAGCCTGCTCGTGAAATTAACGTGCAAGTGGCTGAGTACTCCACAAACACGTGTACCCTTAACGTAGTTCTCGGGGAGATTCAGCGCGACACAGAGTGTGACATGGCTGGCCCTTTGAAATACAGGCACAACAGAAACAAGAAGAAAGAGTGAGAGAAAGTTGTGATGGAAGAGTACAGCAGGGTTCGCCACCATCCCCTGCCGGAGCCTTGTGAAGCTTTAGGT
>NC_068991.1:61855271-61860208 GCF_001194135.2 Octopus bimaculoides
CGCGGTCGTAGGATTCGATTCCCAGACCGGGCGTTGAGTGTTTATTGAGCGAAAACACCTAAAGCTCCACGAGGTTCCGGCAGGGGATGGTGGCAAACCCTGCTGTACTCTTTCTCTCACTCTTTCTTTCTGTTTCTGTTGTACCTGTATTTAAAAAGGCCAGCCTTGTCACACTGTGTCACGCTGAATCTCCCCCGAGAACTACGTTAAGGGTACACGTGTCTGTGGAGTGCCCAGCCACTTGCACGTTAATTTCACGAGTAGGCTGTTCCGTTGATCAGATCAACTGGAACCCTCGTTGTCGTAACCGACGGAGTACCAACCAGTCCCACCTGGTCAAAACTTGTCGAAACAGCGAAAGGATGCGGGTCTACCTAATTGTTGACTTGGTTACTGTGTTGTAGTGGTTGTTTTAAGTTTTATAGTTATTGTTATTGTAATCATAGTCTTTGTTGCTGTTGTTGTTGCTGCTGCTGCTGTTATCATTTCTGTAATCACCGTCGTTGTTGTTATTATTTCGCCCTCGAACGCCTCCATCTTATGATCTATCAAAAAAGCCGCCATATTTGATGGCATATAAAACGCAATCTCCATCCCAAATATCTCAAATAATCACTCCGAGACTTATATGCGATGTTGCTTTAAATATTAGTTTCAAATTTTGGCACGAGGCCACCAACTTTGTGGGAGGCGAATAAGAGTCGATTATATCGACCCCCGAAAAGATGTAAAGCAAAGTCAATCTCGCCGGAATTTGAACTCAGAACGTAAAGACGTATAATACACACACACACACAAACACACACACACACACACACACATATATATATATATATAAAGAGAGAGAGAGAGAGAGAGAGAGAGAGAGAGAGAGAGAGAGAGAGAGAGAGAGAGAGAGAGAGAGAGAGAGAGAGAGAGAGAGAGAGAGAGAGAAAGCATTTTGCCTGGCGTACTAAAGATTCTACCAGCTCATCGTCTTGCTTGCCACCTTAATAAAAATTATGTCACCGGGGCATGCTATGTCGATTATCAAAAATGTCCTTTCTTTTTTATTCACCACAACAATGTCCGGTTTCCGATGTCTGGTCGGGTGATCGCACCGGACCATTGCATCCCACAAGATTCTGCAATTCTCATTTTCGGTGACTCCTTCTAGAGTTTCCTCATACCACGTCTTTGGTCTTTCCACAGAGCTCTCAATGGATCGTTCTTGCCACATTGTCATGGCGTCTTTTGTATTTGCATTGTGCCAATTTCGGGCATTCGCTAACGATGTGCCATAGCATTTCACTCCACACACCACACAATCTGCATTTGTCGCTATCGGTACTGTTGTCTATTCTGCACTTTATATAATTGATCCTTAACACTTGTTCCTGAGCTGCGCATATGAGTGCTTCTGTCTCCATCTTCGGGTCACTCCTCCTCATCCATAGCCACCGGTCCTCTGTATCTGTCTTGGCGTTCACATGTTGCAAAATGACCGTATATTTTCTTTTCCTTCCATGTTTTTTTTTGTTCATTTCTTGTTTAAATTTTCTTTAATTACACAATTTTCAGTGTTGATGACACTAGCCTTCTTCGTGTTTCAACAGTGGCTCCACTTCTTTTTTTATATACCACCCTAGGCTGTTTTCCTCTGTTTCGGCACAGTCCTGGCAACTAATTAAACCTCCCTCACCCTTTCTTCTGGACGAGTACAGCCTATCGGTCTCATTCTGAAGGTGGAAGGCTCCCTGTACTGTCAACATTGTTCTGGTCTTGGTATCCATTTTCTTCTTTTCTCTCTTGTGCCATTTTATAATTCCCGCTCCATGCCGAAGTGATGCTTTCGCCCATGTATTAACTGCTGGGATTTATTCCATCCGGTCAACTTTGAGCTCAACACCAACCTAAGTCTTCGGAAATATTATTATTATTATTATTATTATTATTATTATTATTATTATTATTATTATTATTATTATTATTTTATGTTTGACTTTTGCTTTGCATTTGAAGATGTTGGATCCAAGTCTTACCCAGAGACCTCAAGAGACAACAAGTTAGAAGTTCATGTAGGTGTTATGCCTAGGGTACCATATATTTGGATTTGTACATAGTGTTGTTCTAGAGAATGTTTATGAAACCATAAGAAAATTATGTGTTCGTTTAAAAATTTGAGATCACATAGACGGTATTTTACGTAGGATTAGTTTGTTTTGAAATTTGAGATCTCAGTTTGTTTTAAAATTTGAGATCACATTATTATTATTATTATTATTATTATTATTATTATTATTATTATTATTATTATTATTATTATCATTATCATTATTACTATTACTATTATTATTATTATTATTATTATCATTATTATCATTATTATCATTATTATTATCGTTATTGTAGTAGTAGTAGTAGTAGTAGTAGTAGTAGTAGTAGTAGTAGTAGTAGTAGCAGCAGCAGTATCATCATTATGAGCAGAGTTCGCATCAGCGAATTCGGCTCGGGATTCGCTGGTTCCACCCACCTTACAGTCGAGTCAGTTTCCCCAATTCCATTCCAGGTGCTTCCTTTAAGTGAAGTTAGGCATGATATGAAGGAGATGCCAATCAATCAACCAGTGAACACGTGACTGCAGTTGAAAAAAAAAATATATGGCGGCAAAAAAACAAATATATATTTATATAAATGCAAGTATAAATATAAATAGCTATAGAAATGTTAAAACACACAAAAATACTCGAAATTTTAATTTCCCCTCAGTGTGAACCTGAATTTTTATAAAATGTAAAATAAATAAATGAATAAATAAATGAATAAATAAAATTAAGTCGTTAAAGAATAAATCAAGAGAACGACAGAAACAATAACAAGAATGGTAATGAAGCCTACAAGAACAATTGGAATAAACGCCAAAAAAAAAACAATATTGTCAATCATAACAACAATACTGAGAACAGAAGGAAGAATCAACGAAAATAGAACAGATGTGAAGTTGCAAGAATAATAATAATAATAATAATAATAATAATAATGACAATGATAATAATAATAATAATAAGCGGTGGTAGGGGTGGGAAGGAGGGAACGATATGTATGGTTATAAGATTTAAATAGTGACAACAACAAACTACACACAACAATATAAGAGCAACAACAACTTCAAACAATCACAGATAAAACAACATCAAATAACCAGGAACAAGAAGAACAATAAGAAGAACAACGGCATGTCTGGAGTTTGTTTGTTTGTTGGTTGGTTTGTTTGTTTGTTTGCTTATGTGTTTGTTTTTTTCTTTGCCGTACTTGCGATAGCAAAAAAAAAAGCATCATCAAAGAACAAACAAAGAACAATAACAACAGTCATAACAAAAACGACAGCTTTGACAGTAACCATTACAACAACAATAATAACAACAATAAAGTCACTAGTGAAATATAGAAATGAGACAATCTACTAGATTGGTTTAAAAACAAAAGAAGTGATTAACTAAGATGGCGCAGGGTTCACTGATCGGTCATTGGTAAAGAGAGAGAGAGAGGAGGAGGAGGAAGAGGGATAGTGGGAGATAAATAAAGAGGAAAGAGGGTGGGGGTTGAAATGATTTGTAGAAGGGGAGGTTAGGTAGGAGGAGGTGAGGGAGAGAAAGGAGGAAGACAGTGGGAGGTAAATGAAGAAGAGGGGAGGTATAAGGGTGGAATGTAGTGGGGGGAAATTGGGTAGGAGGAGGTGAGAGAGAGGAGGAGGAGGAGGAGGAAGAGGGATAGTTGGAGATATAATAAAGAAGAAAGAGGGTGGGGGGTTGAAATGATTTGTAGAAGGGGAGATTAGGTAGGAGGAGGTGAGGGAGAGGAGGAAGACAGTGGGAGGTAAATGAAGAAGAGGGGAGGTATAAGGGTGGAATGTAGTGGGGGGCAAATTGGGTAGGAGGAGGTGAGAGAGGGGGAGGAAGAGGGATAGTTGGAGACGGATGAAGAGGAGAGGGGTCTAAAGGTGTTTTCTGGTATGGGGAATTGGGTAAGAAGTGGGAGAGAGAGAGAGAGAGAGAGAGAGAGAGAGAGAGAGAGAGAGAGAGAGAGAGAGAGAGACAGAGAGAGAGAGAGAGAGAGAGAAAGAGAGAGAGAGAGAGACAGAGAGAGAGAGAGACAGAGACAGAGACAGAGAGAGAGAGAGAGAGAGAGAGAGTGTAAAACAAGATTTGTTGAAACAGCGGGAGAAGGAGGGGGTTGAGGGAGGGCGAAATAGAGAGACAGAGAGATAGAAAGGAAGACGAAGAGAGAGAGAGAGTAGGAGGAGGAAGAGAGATGGTGGGGGCTAAAGAAGAGATGGGGCTTAAAATGGCTTGCAGAGGAAGACTGGATAAGCGATGAATGAGATAGAGATAGAGAGAGAGTAGGAGGGAGGCGATGTGAAATAGAATGTCTAGAAAGATTTGTCGAAAGAGTGGGAGAGGAGGGGGATTGAGAGAATGAAAGAGAGGGAAAGAGAGAGAGAGAGAGAAATGGTAAAATGAAAATTGGTAGAGTGGTAGGGAGAGGAAGGGTGAGAAGGAAGAAACTGTGATTGACAGATGAGACGAGGGAGGGAGATGAAACGGAGAGAGGAGATTGTGAGGAGGAGAAATAGCAAGGATGAGAAACGAGAGGGAGAGAGAGAGTGAGAGAGAGAGAGACGGAGAGGAAGGAGATGGAGAGAAGAGGTTGTAGCAGAGAGGGATAGATAGAGATGGAGAGAGAGAGAGAGAGAGAGAGAGAGAGAGAGAGAGAGAGAGCGAGTGAAGGAGATAGGTAGGTAGAGATTTAGTAGGAGACAGAGAGAGAGTGAGAGATGAGTAGTGGCAGAGGTAGTGGTATTGGTAGTGACGGTGGTGACTGTGTTTGTAGTGGTAGTGGTGGTGGTGGTAGTGGTGGTGGTGGTAGTGGTGGTGGTGGTAGGGGTAGTGGTGGTGGTG
>NC_068991.1:61860901-61862369 GCF_001194135.2 Octopus bimaculoides
GTGTTAGCTTGTTTACGTTCCTGCAGCTTATCGTTTCGGCGAAAAAAAAAAAATGAGACCGAAAGTATAGGTAACAGAAGTTTAAAAAACTGTAACAGGCACAATTTGTTGTTGTTGTTTTTGTTGTTGTTGTTGTTGTTGTTGTTGGTGGTGGTGGTGGCAGTGGTAGAGCTGCTGGTGTTCGTGGTGAAGAAATGATTTTGTTGTCGTTGATAGAAAATCCATTGAAATGATATTTTAATGCGGATATATAAAATATATGATCGTCTTATGACCGATAACACGGTATGATACGCACTGGGATTAACACAGATAACTATCAGATTTAAAGGGAGTGTCGATGGTTGTGGTGGTGGTGGTGGCGGCGGCGGCGGCGGCGGAGGCTGCTGCAGTGGTAATTGGTGACAGGTCATTAGACTGAAGAATGGAGTCGAGGTGGCGAGGGGTTGTTAGTCTCTATCGCAGGAAACCCGGCGGAGAAATCATCATCCTTGACTCTCAATATATCATGCTGATTCCATCCATCCATCCAAATATCTATCTTCAAGGCCCACTAATCCCTAGGAAGTGCATTGAGGTAGAGACATTGTCCTCAGGCACCTCCTCCATAGGGTTCTATCAGAAGCAACTCTCATTACACTTTCCGGTTGGATTACCAAGCGTGACCAACTGAGACTATGATATTATCCAAACTACACCAGTGGTTCTCAACGGGGGTCCATACGACCCTTGAGGGTTCTTATAAGATTTTTAGGAGACCACGTAACAATGTAGTTACTTGGGGGGGGGGGGTCCACAATAGTATTTTAAGTGGCCCTGAGAAAAATTTGTTTTAGATGTATGTATTTGTATGTATTGCAAGAAACAGCTGGGTTTCTTTCTCTAATATTTTACACAGGCGCAGGAGTGGCTGTGTGGTAAGTAGCTTGCTTACCAACCACATGGTTCCGGGTTCAGTCCCACTACGTGGCACCTTGGGCAAGTGTCTTCTACTATAGCCTCGGGCCGACCAAAGCCTTGTGAGTGGATTTGGTAGACGGAAACTGAAAGAAGCCCGTCGTATATATGTATATGTATATATATATAAATATATGTGTGTTTGTGTATCTGTGTTTGTCCCCCTACCATCGCTTGACAACCGATGCAGGTGTGTTTACGTCCCCATAACTTAGCGGTTCGGCAAAAAGAGACCGATAGAATAAGTACTAGGCTTACAAAGAATAAGTCCTGGGGTCGATTTGCTTGACTAAAGGCGGTGCTCCAGCATGGCCGCAGTCATATGACTGGAACAAGTGAAAGACAGAGTAAAGAGTTCAACCTCCGCAAGCTAATGCGCGGAAAACAAAATAGGGATTTTGAAAGGAGTATCTGTAAAATTAGTTTTTAAACATCGAATGTTTATGGGGTCCACCACCATAAAATAGTAATCAAAGGGCTCCGTAGATAAAAAACATGGTTGAGAACCCCC
>NC_068991.1:61862542-61863393 GCF_001194135.2 Octopus bimaculoides
AGGTTTTTCCACGTGTAACCTTTCCTTTTTCGAAGCGCCTCCCCTTTTGGGAGTTCTATTTATTTATTTATTTATTTATCTATTTATTTGTTATATCTTTCTCCGTTTTCTTCCTCTGTTTAGACGAACTTTCCTACCTTTTCGGACAAAACCTTTTGTAACCTTCGTCCTGTCTTTGTCCTTACATGTTTTTAATTGATATCAGCCCTTGTGGCCAATAAAACGAATTTATTATTATTATTATTATTATTATTATTATTATTATTATTATTATTATTATTATTATTATTATTATTATCATTATCATTATTATTATTTTGCAAACATTAAACAGTTATTTGAGAAAGAGCTTTAGCTGCTAATACTAACGACCTGAGTTAGCAAATATAGGTTCTTTTTTGGCTGATAAAATATGAGGTGAACGACCGATGCTGGCGGCGGCGACGAAGGCAGAATGAATGAATGAAAATAATTTTGAGGTATAGGAGTAATAGTGAGAGGAAATCAGACGAGGAAGGAGAGAAGGAGAGACAGAGATAGAGAGGAAGTGAATTAATGATCGCGCATGCGTGTGTGTGTGTGTTTGCGAGTGTGTGTGTTTGTGTGTGAGTGTGTTGGAACACTGAGTTCATAGGTGAGGGTCGTGGATGTTGGGTGGGATGGGTTAGAGGAAAGGGTGGTGAGGGGTGACGGGAGGAAGGAGGGTAGGGGAAAGAAGAAATCTGGCCCATCCCGACGCATGCAAACGTGCATAGACATATTAAATGCATTCTCACATTCGCATGCACGCACACATCATGTGCACATACACACACGCACACACACACACACACACACACACACACACACAC
>NC_068991.1:61863478-61865346 GCF_001194135.2 Octopus bimaculoides
ATATATATATATATATATATATATATATATATATATATATATATATACATACATGCATGGATACATACATACATACATACATACATACATAAAAGGTGGTGGCTGGTGAAAGTGATAGGAAATGTAAATAAAAGCAAATAGTGACGAAGGAGGAGGAAGGTGGGGGAGGAGAAGGTCGGAGTCTTGGATTGAGGAAAATGTTGGAGTGAAGATATACGGAAAAAAAAGATCGAATGAGGGGGTGAGAGGAGTGGTGGGAGAGGAGGAGAAGAAGAAGAAGTAGGAAAAGAAAAGAGAAAGAGAAAAAGTTCAAGAAAAAAATGAAAAAGTAGTAGTAGTAGTAGTAGTTGTTGTAGTAGTAGTAGTAGTAGTAGTAGTAGTAGTAGTAGTAGTAGTAGTAGTAGTAGTAGTAGTATTCTGCTGAGATTTGTGGTTAATGAAGAAGAAATACGTGACATTTTCACAGTCACTTTTTGTCTTCTCCATTACGACAACAGCGAACTCTCAAGAGTTGTGGACTGTGAGAGAAAGACAAGCACCGTATTAAATGCTTTACAATATTTACCAGCGCCTCTTCATTTTTGTACTTGTCTTTCATTGATGGATGCAAGCATGGCTGTGTGGTGAAGACGTTAGCTTGATAACCGTGTGCCTTCAAAGAGTTCGAATCCACTGCGCGGCCTTGGGCTAGTATCTTGTACCATAGCCCAAAACAAGGTCCCGGATTCAGTCCCACTGCGTGGCACCTCGGGCCCATGTCTTCTACTCTAGCCTCGAACCGACTAAAAGCCTTGTAAGTGGATTTGATAGACGGAAATTGAAAGAAGCCCGTCGTATATGTGTGTGTGTGCGTTTGTGTTCCCTCTCTTCCACTTGAAAACCGCAGCTGGTTTGTTCACAGCCCCGTAACTTAGCGGTTCGGCAAAAGATAATGATGGAATAAGTACCGGACTTTACGAAGAAATGAGTACCAGTGCCGATTTGTGGTGGTGGTGGTGGTGGTGGTGGGGATACTGTGACACCTCGAAGGAGGTGCTCCAGCATGGTCGCAGTCCAACAACTGAAGTGGATTTGTCTTGAAGAAGGTAAGAAGATGCTGACGCCAAGGTCTTCGTAGTTCCCCTGAGACTGGTGAGGTTGACTAATGCTGCTGATGGAGATGGGAGCTGACGGAGGAGATGCTAATCTGACGCTGAATGAGTTGTCATTTCTGGAAAATATTGGAAAGGGGACACAGCCACTGGTCAGCGGTCATCTACTATTCTTACACTCCCCAGAATGCAAGGCTTCGATTCTGATCTCCCCCCTCTCCCCTTTCTCTGTCTCTCTGTCTCTCTCTGTCTCTCTCTCTCTCTCTCTCTCTCTCTCTCTCTCTCTATATATATATATATATATATATATATATATATATATATATATATATATATATGTATATATATATATATAAATACACATATATTTGTGTGTATATATATATATATATGTATATATATATATATAAATACACATATATTTGTGTGTATATATATTTACATGTTTATGAATATGTGCATATATATATATATGCATATACATACATAAACACACACACACACATATATATATATATTTGTAGATAAATAGATAGAGAGATAGAAAAATCGATATATGCATACACATATATACTAAATATATGTATATATTTATACAGATGTATAAATTACTATATATATAACATGATATATATAATTATATACAGTGTTCTGTATATGTGTGTGTGTATGATTACGCGCATTTACATACTACACACACACACACACACACACACACATACACACGGACAAACACATGCACATAAATGTATATATATTTCATATATATATATACAT
>NC_068991.1:61865845-61866640 GCF_001194135.2 Octopus bimaculoides
ATGTCGTATGCTACAGCACAAATATGTTTGAAAAGACATCTTTTCCGTCAAGTGTGACAAGATTTTGTCTGTTGCCACGGGAGACAGTCCAGTATCCTAGCAACAGATATTGGATCATTTCTATCCGTCAAGAAGAGGCGCGAGACAAGTAGAAGAGAGGAAAAGGGTGAAGGGAGTTAATGAGGAGTTGTAGTGGGAGGAGAAGAAGAAAGCAGATGTGGGAGGGTGGGGGTAGGTGGGGGTGATCGATGAGGAATGCCGGAAGAGAGAGGAAGTCGGTGACACTTGTACAAGAGGTATAGTAGGAGAAATTTGCCAATTACCATCACCTTACGTATTCGGGCGACATCCATAAGCTACAAGCATTTACGTACAAACAAGAAAATATACGAAAATAGGCTGTGTGCGTATGTATGTATGTATGTATGTATGTATGTATGTATGTATATTAAGTGTGTATGTATGTATGTATGGAATTCTTCATAGGTCCCCGCGTGCACACGAATATCCGGGCATACGCACAAACATACACATATATCCGTATACGCATGCACACACATGTACACACAGGCACGCACACAAAACACGCACACACTTGCACACAAATAGTGAAAATTTATACCAAATTGTGTGCAGCCACAAAAAAAGCATACATACATACATACAAACATACGAATAGATGCTCATATTTATGTACATACATGCGTGTATACACACACACACACCACACACGCATATACACACACACACACACACACACACACACACACACACACACACACACACACACACACA
>NC_068991.1:61867989-61869077 GCF_001194135.2 Octopus bimaculoides
TATTATTATTATTATTATTATTATTATTATTATTATTATTATTATTATTATTATTATTATTATTATTATTATTATTCAGGTCACTGCCTGGAATCGAACTAGAATCACCAATCATTATACACACACACACGAGCATATGGCGTAGTGGTTATGAGCGCGGGTTACTAACCCCAAGATTCCATTTCAGCCGATCTTACCAATCGGTTTCGCACTGGATATTAAATACCCGGACATTAAATAACACTTTTAAGTAATACCACGTTAGCTTCAGTGAAAGTATGCATGGAAAAAAAGTATAGTAAGTATCTGTGTGTGTGTGTGTGTGTGCGTATATTTTTGTGTTTGTGTTTGTCCTCCAACGACTTCTTGAAACCGGAGTTGGTTTGTTTACGCTCTAGTGATCGAGCAGTTCGGTAAAAAAAAAAAGAAGGAAAACGCTAATACAATGACTGCAATGTTTTTAAAAACTACACTTGACAATTTGTTCGACTAAGAGCCTTCCGGGCGTTGCGCCAGCATGGCAGCTGTTCAATAACTGAAACCAATAATAAATACAAAGAAAAAATAAAAATATTGTATCACTTTATTCTAGTTAAGTATCACTCTTTATTCATCATTCACATCTAATTCCAGTCACACTTTCAACATTTCAATGCTTAGCTATTTTGCATTTCATTTATTGAGGTCGTCTGGTAATTAAAGCAGTAAACAATACCTTAAAGGATTTAAACATTTACCATTCTCCAACCAACATATGCACAGTTTCTCGCACTCACCTGTTCATATGTTTTGTACTATCTGACTTCCTGTTCTAACTTCCGGTTGCGCCTAATATCACGAATACATTCCGCTTTTTTTCCTCTTACAGTTATTTATGTTTCATTTCTGATATTGTGTATAGTTTTTTTTTTTTAAAGACAGCCTTAGGCGAAACTGCAAAGTAACTGTCAAGCCTCCTTATTACACACACGCATGTGCACGTTTGTGTGACTATATAGTATGAATATATATATATATATATATATATATATATATTTGTACATGTATGTGTAAATGGACATCTCTCTCTCTATCTCTGTTTATATATA
>NC_068991.1:61869342-61871163 GCF_001194135.2 Octopus bimaculoides
AACAAATATCGTCAGAATGATTTAGATTTTATCGGAGGAATATAGACAGGAGAAAAAGGAAAAGGAAAAGGAAAAAAGGAAAAGGAAAAGGAAAAAAGGAAAAAAGTTCGTTAAGTCTTTAGGCTTACATTTTTGTGCTTATATTTTTGTGTCCTTTAAGGTTCCACGTATGTGTACATTTCTTCAATTAAATGAATAGAGCAACAAGTGAGGGAAAATGACTAGTTGATCGGCGATGTTAGTCGAAAGAGTTGTACCTGGTGGTAATATCCGGTGTCGTTAATTGTAATAAAGAACGCTGCTTGAGACCGCTAGATAAGTCCCTATGATTACAAATTATGCCCTTGTTAAAAATTAAGGATACTCTTAAAAGTTTAAGTGCGATATATGGTATAAATTTGGGTTACGTAAAATATATTATGAATATATAAATAAATAAAGACGTTGCTATGTGCGGTGCAGGGCTGTCTACTCGTTAATATAATTAAAAACCAATACAGTCGGCTTGAATAGGCTAAATCGCTCGTTTAATCGTGTTTCGATTAATGGCAACCCTAGCAATTAGTATGTTAGTCAGTGATCTAACTTTAATGTGAATATAATAAAGAGAATTATAGCTCCGGGTGTGCATAGTACATTTAAGATACATTATACAGGTCTTCGGGGTAATTTAATTTAATTGTGTTTGCGATATTAAATCATGCTCTTTGGTAAGGAGGGGGGATCAAGGGGA
Organism: Octopus bimaculoides; assembly: GCF_001194135.2. Classification (NCBI taxonomy): domain Eukaryota; kingdom Metazoa; phylum Mollusca; class Cephalopoda; order Octopoda; family Octopodidae; genus Octopus; species Octopus bimaculoides. The sequence continues at coordinate 61,870,076 of NC_068991.1, forward strand.
GGTAATCAGATGTTAGGCAGGTCAGCTAATAACATGTAATATAGGTATTAGCGGAATTTAGAGAATAAGAATTTATCTTTATGTAAGCATGTTTTATCATTCTCGTCTTGTTTATTAAGTAATTCTGGTTTGGCCATATATCTGCTCGTTGTTATACACTTGTCTCCGTCTTTCGTTTTTCTGTAAATTTTAACTGTGTGTGTGTGTGTGTGTGTGTGTGTGTGTGTGTGTGTGTGTGTGTGCGTGCGTGTGTGTGTGTATAAATCTATCCATTTTTCTATTTATATATCTATAAACACATATACACGCGTTAGTGATAGTGAACACTGAGATTAGAATATATAATTTATGAAACTCACCGACACACACACACACACACACACACACACACACACACACACACACACACACAAACACATTTACCTTTTATGTTCGTATATGTATGTATGTGAATTTTTTTCTTTGTTTCATTTTCGTTAATATATATTTGTTGACTAAGTGCATACAATTTTTCGTATATTTTCGTATATTCTAACGCTTTATATGTCCAAATTATCTCCCATATTTCGCTATATTTGTTGTATTCTTGTCCTGCTTTACGTCTGGTTCGTTCTCCTCATCCTTTGTTACCGTATTGTTTTCATTTAATTTTCCAGCAGTAGATTTTGCTTAAATCCGGCTGGCACACTGAAACGAGTCGTAGAGTCGTACTGTTATTACGATGTGAATGTGACGGAACTGAGAACTTCAATGACCGAGTACGACCACTTTCTGACCTCAGTAAGTCCGTACAAACATTCCAAGAGTCCAAGAAGTTCTTGAGCGTGAATTTCTTTTGATTGGATGAAGTGTTGCGCTGTATTGAATCTACTTTGCAGCGCAATTTGCTATAAAACCAGCGGCACAACACAAGTTGAGACGAGCGGAAACCAACGATACATATAGATGATGAGAATATGTGTGTATGCACGCGTGTGCATGTATATGTACACACACACACACACACACACACACACACACACACACACACACACACACACACATATATACATTTATGTATACATATACATGTCATAATGTATATGTAT
>NC_068991.1:61871497-61872018 GCF_001194135.2 Octopus bimaculoides
ATATATATATATATATATATACACGCACACGCGTGCATGCATGCATGCAACTGTGGCCAATTATATATGCGTTCATGTGCCTGTCCATGCACTTATTTCACTGCATGATTGTTTATGTGGCTGCGTGAGCACTTTTATGTTTGTTTGAGTATATGTACGAGTGCATGTATGAGCGCGTGCAGCTGTTCATAAGTGTGTAATCGTTATTACATTGCAACAAAACCTGATATACGCACACATACAGACACACACACATACGCACACGTATTCACACAAATGCATGTGCACGCACGTATATCCATGCACAGTTGCATTGGACAGTTTTGCTCTAAACAATTTTCACAGTTCACTGCATATTATGAGGTATATATGCATTATATATGTGCACGCTAGCCGCATTATATTCTAATGCACACATTCTTAACTCCAGATATGCAGACAGATGACGTATGTGCAAGCGTATGCATACGTATGTATGTACATTTATATATGTCTGTGTGTGTGTGTGCATATATATATAT
>NC_068991.1:61873112-61873367 GCF_001194135.2 Octopus bimaculoides
AATGTACGTGTGGATGTGCGTGGTTTTATGTTTTAGGTGTTGCATTCTTGATCGTAAGGTCGTGGTTTCGATTCCTGCACCAAGCGATGCATTGGGTTCTTTAGCAAAACGCCTAATTTCACGTTGCTCCAGTGTACTCAGCCGGCAAAAATGAGGAATCCTTCGATGGACCGGCGCCCATCCAGTAAGAGAATGTCTATGCCACAGAATCCAGGAAACCAACTTTATAAGTCTATTGGCTCGAGAAGGATCTTT
>NC_068991.1:61873906-61875500 GCF_001194135.2 Octopus bimaculoides
ATATATATATATATAATCGATAGGTGTGTCTCTGCGTTACTTGGCCGCAGATAACTTTCTTAATGAAAACACAAGAAAACCGTTTGATCTTCGCCAAGCGGTTATTTAACATCATAAAAAAACATCTCACGTACATGGTATTTTGGTTATTATTTCATGGGAAATATTGCGGCAATGACCAAAAGTAATTTCGAACTATAAATCACCGATCTGTTTGAATTAAATGCTATATTATTCTTAAATAGTTACTGTTTACGAATATTGTTGAAATCCTTTATGAATATCGTTGAATATTATCTTTCCTTGCCCTTTGACAGTTGTAAATTCTGCCGCTGGCTCTGCATACACAAATAGCTATATGCATATACAAACGCATGCATCTTTACACTCATATGCGTGTATTTATACTCATGCAGCTACGCAAACAAACGACTTATTAGTATACTGATTAGTTATTCATTTATAAACATACCTTCTCTCGTACATATAAATACACTCTCGCTCACAACTCTACACAGAGATGTCTTAACAATATGATAGGCCCTCTGGCAAGTCCAAGCACTGTACCATATAGTGTTTATCTATTTATTGACAGCAGATATAGATCCGATGTAGGCCCCCAAGATCCGTGAGGCCCCCGGGCCAACGGCTAGTGTGCCGATGACTAAAATCTGCGTGGATTCTACAACCTATCTTTCCTTCTCTTACATATTCGCGTGGAAGTACTATCACATATTGCATGTACTCGCTTACACACACACACACACACAACTCACTGACTTCCTGTCCGTATGTCTGTTTCTCTGTTTGTCTGTCTTCTTGTTGTTTGTCTGTCTTCTTGATTGCCTGTCTGTCTGTATGTCTAGTCTGTATGTATGTATGTATGTATGTATCTTTAATCTTGAACTTGTTTCAGTCATTAGACCGTGGCCATGCTGGGGCACTGCCTGGAAGAATTTTTAGTCGAATAAATCGACCCCAGCACTTGTTTTTTAAAGTCTGGCACTTATTTTTGTTGGTCCCTTTTGCCTTACCGCTGAATTATGGTGACGTAAACAAACCAGCACCGGTTGTCAAACAATGGTGGGGTACAAACATAGACAGAAGGACACAGACAGACTCACATACACACACACACGCACACAAACATACACAGGGCCACACACACACGCACACAGACAGACAGATAGACACGCACACACAGTCACACACACATACACACACCCGCACGCACACACATACGACAGGCTTCTTTTAGGTTCTGTCTACCAAATCCACTCACAAGGCTTTGGTTGGCCTGAGCTGAGACTATAGTAGAAGACACTTGCCCAAGATGTCACGCAGTGAGACTGAACTCGGGACCATGTGGTTGGAAAGCAAGCTTCTTGCCACATAGCTACGTCGGCAGTATGTATATACGTTGAATTTCAAGCGCCATTCATGCGATGAGTTGCCACTCTGTGAGATTAAGTCTTCTGTCGAGATGTGACCAAGTCTCACAATGTCACGTAAAGGATTCGAACGTCAATTCTCATGAATGCCAAGCGAACTTCTAGACAATTCGGTCGTGCTGCATCCACACGCAAACACGTAG
>NC_068991.1:61876253-61877663 GCF_001194135.2 Octopus bimaculoides
AAAAAAAAAAAAAATAAATAAATAAACAAATAAATAAAGAGAACATCCCTTCGACTTAAATACCATTACAACTGCCACAAACATCGCTTGCCATCGCCACGACCGCCATCAACATTCGCTTCCTCCTCCACCTCCTCCTCCTCCTCCTCCTCCACATCATCGTCATCGTCATCATCATCATCATAACCACCACCACCACCACCGTCGTCATCATCATCATCATCATCATCATGCTGAGCAGCTGTACAAATACCAACATCGATTTACTGTGAATTCTTTACATTTTCCAATTTTAGTCAACTCGGAAACACCGATTAAGAATGTAAAAGTGCTTTTCTTTCTTTTCTTTTTCTTCTTCTTTTCCTTTTGTTTTTTTGTAATATAAATAATCCTTTCTACTACAGGCACAAGGCTTGAAATTTTACGGGAGGGCAGGTGTGTGTGTGTGTGTGGGGGGCTAGTCGATTACATTTACCCCAGTACTTGATTGGTAGTTTATTTTATTGACCACAAAAAGCATGAAAGGCAAAGTCGTCTGCGACGAAATTTGAACTCAGAAATTGAAGACGAAGGGATAACAACAACAACAACAACAACAATAATAAATGCCCGGATGCAGTACCCGGCATCGACTCTCATGGCTTCTTATCTTAACTGATTGGAAGTGTTGTTATGTACATTGTTTTGTCTTCATGTAAAAGATGGGCTACAGCAAATAGTCTGCTCAATACCACAGATTTGCTTGTCAGTTGTTTGACCTTAACCAGTTGAGTATGTCCCTTGGTGGCTGATGATATGTGCATCTCTGATCACGAGCAGAAGTAGTGGGGGAGCATTATAGCCATGTGTTGATAATTCACCTCTGTAAACATGAATGTTTCGTTCAACATCCTTAAACAAGCCTTATTCAGCGACCTTTTGAGCGGGATGGGTTTCTCGGCATGAAGAAAATTCTAAGTGGGCGCCCACCTGCAAATTCATGCACTGTCTATCTTGACATGAGATCACCATATCGCGCACATATGGTTGTGATGTGTGTGCCTGGTGTAGCCTTATCAGACGGGTAGTCATAATGGATATACTGAGCTTTGTATATTTTACCCCAGTGTCACTTTGATGGCATGCACTGCTCTCTCACTCAATAATAATAATAATAATAATAATAATAATAATAATAATAATAATAGGATCTCTAGGAATGATAAAAAGAAAGGTACTGAAACCTATTTGAAAATGATACCAGGCTTACCATCCCTACAGGAAATGCAAAAAATCGTGTTAACTGGAACGACTCATGTACTGAGAAGAGCATTATTACTGTGAAAACAACATCCATTCATGAATTTTTTGTTTTTTTAAATACATATTTTACCTGTGAATTTGCGTGTGTAAACTGGGAATGCATACAAC
>NC_068991.1:61878042-61879193 GCF_001194135.2 Octopus bimaculoides
ATTTATACAACAGCACAAAGAAATTGCTGAAGACAGTGAATAAACAACAAATGATCAAGTGTGGAATAGGAAAAAAGGACAAAAATGAAGTCCAAAGAGAACGTATTAAATAGATTGAAGCTTTGCATGGTCAGTTTTGGAAAGCCAATGAAGATATACGCTGAACAAAATTCTGGTCTTGGTTCATTAAAAAAAAGGAACAAATAGCCTAATTGTAGCAGCTCAAGATCAAGCAATAAAAACAAACAACTTGAGAAAATATGCGTCTGGAGAGATGTCAGAAAAATGCAGTGTGTAGAATTTGGAATGAGACAGTGGTACACATTGTTGCAGAATGTTCCAAGTTGGCCCAGGGAGACTATAAGAAACGGAGGTATGACCAAGTTGTGAAAGTTTTACCTTGGAAGATTTGAAGCTGGAGATACATGGCATGACAATCGGGTTGAAAGAGTGCTGGAGTGGGAGAAATGCACAATTTTATGAGATTTTTCTATTTAAATGGATAAGAAGCTAGAAAATAGTAAACAAGACATAAAAATAATAGGCAAGGAAAAGCGACGCTGCTTTCTTATTGATCCGTCGTGTCCGTTTGATTTTAGGATTGTAAAGAAAGAGGATGAAAAAAAAATACAACCTCTTAAAATTTGAAATTACAAGAATTTGGAGTATGAAAACTGTAAAAGTTGTGCTATAGCTTTATGTGTATACTTCGAGATATACTATTCCAAAAAAAAAGAAGAAAAGAAAAGGAAAAAAGAAAAGAAAAAGAAAATAGAATTATTTCACGTTTTCTCAAGAGTTTGTAAAATTCGTAAGACGTCAATACATACATACACGCATGCATGCATGCAAACAAGTGTACATAGTTATGAACATCTGCTTCGAAAACGCCACCTTAAATTTACAATTATGGCAATAATAATTTGTGCATTTGGTTTTGTGAGTAAAATGGACTTTAAGAAAAAGAAATCAAACAACTAACTCGCACATTACAAATACAATCTGTAAGTCGAACAGTAAAAATATGCATGAGTTTTCTTTCTCAAGTTTAAAATGTGACATTGTTTTCGTGATCTACATTCCAACAATGCTTCTTTACTTCTTTGTTAGGAACCAGCTCCTTCGTCACGGAAAGAGTTTAAATAATCAAA
>NC_068991.1:61881397-61882673 GCF_001194135.2 Octopus bimaculoides
GAGAGAGGGAGGGAGAGAGAGAGAGAGAAAAGAGGGAGGGAGAGAGAGAGAGAGAGAGAGAGAAAAGAGCGAGAGAAAGAGAGACAGAATGTGTGTGTGTGTGTAGAGAGAGAGAATGTGTGTGCAAAGAGAGCGGGAGAGAAAGAGAGAGAGAGGGGAGAGAAAGAGAGAGAGAGAGAGAGAGAGAGACAATGGGTGGTGTGTGTGAAAGAGAGTGAGTGTATGCGCGTGCGAGTGAGAGAGAGGATGTATGTGTGTGTGTGTGTGTAGAGAGAGAGAGGGACAGAGACAGAGTGTGATTGTGTGTGTGAGAGAGAGAGAGACAGTGAGTGGTGTGTGTGCGAGAGAAAGAGGGTGAGTATATGTGTGCGAGAGAGTGAGAATATGTGTGTCGTGTGTGTGTGTGTGTGTGTGTGTTTGTATTGGGTGGATAAAAGGTTAGAAACAGTGAAAGAAAGCACCAGTGATTCAGCATCAGAAATAGAAGTGGACAGAGAGATAGATAGGTCGATAGAAGAATACAGAAGAAAGGTATATAAATGGGAATAAGAGGGCGAAGATGTAGCTAGAAAGATAGACAGACAGACAGACAGACTGATAGATAGATAGATAGATAGATAGATAGACAGATAGATTGATAGACAGACAGATAGATATCTTTCTTTTATTAGCCACACAGGGCTGCACACAGAGGGGACAAATACAACTGTAGAGCTTTTCTTTAGAAATAAAAAAGGTAAAATAAAAATAAAAAAAATCCGATCAAAAGGGATCGGTAGGGGAAAAAAAAGGGGTATCGTATATCACAGAAAATGTCAATAGTGTAAAATGGGGTAACATTAGGTTTATCCATGGAGAGAAAAGCCTACGGAAAAAACCACGGTACTCATCAGCTACTCCCATTCTAACACAGGCGTTCGAAACGCCTGTGTTAGAATGGGGGCAGCTGATGAAGGAAAATGTTCTCTATGTGGCCTGTGTGTTTTCTGTACTCTGGTTATTATTATTTTTTGTCTACGTTTTGTTTGCAATGTCCTGTACCCAGATATGCACCTATATATACAGGTAGACGTAGGTATGCACATACCTGTACGTATATATGCATATACTCATTTATTATTTGTTTTACATGATCGAACACCTGCGTCATCCCTGTAAGTAGTTTTTGAACTATATATATATATACATATATATATTCAAACTATCGTATCGTATCTCCAGCTGCTTCAGATGCTAAGATATAAAAATTGTCACAATGTAGTACAACGGTTTTGCT
>NC_068991.1:61885188-61886600 GCF_001194135.2 Octopus bimaculoides
TATATATATATATATATATGTATATATATATATACATATAATGTGCGCAGGAGTGACTGTATGCTAAGAAGCTTGCTCTTCCCAACCACATGGTTCCGGTTTCAGTTCCACTGCGTGGAATCTTCGGACAGTGTCTTCTGCCATAACCTCAGGCCGACCAAAGCATGTCTGTGTGTGTCTGCGCGCACGCGCGTGTATGTAAGTATGTATGTATGTATGCATGTATGTATGTATTTGTGTGTCTGTGTTTGTCACCCCACCATCGCTTGACAACCAATGTTCGTGTGTTCACGTCTCCGTAACTTAGCGGTTCGGCAGAAGATTACGATAAAATAAGTACCAGGCTTTTCAAAGAATACGTCCAGGGATCGATTTGTTCGACTAAAGGTGGTGCTCCAGCATGGCCGCAGTCAAATGACTGAAACAAGTAAAAGAGTAAATATATATGGAGACCTGCGATGGAAGTTCCAAATACAAATACATAGAAACACTACTGTTTCCTCGACTATCGCGGATGGAAAACCGCGAAGTAGAAACTACTGTAGTGTATATATATATATTTTATTATTTCTATAATTTGTATATATTTATTTTATAATAAACGCAAAACAACACTACTGAGGAATCGGCGTAAGCTTAAATAAACCGCGATAGGTGAACCGCGATAGGTGAACCGCGATATGGCGAGGGATTAATGTATTACAAAAACAAACAAAATTCGTAGCTTATTCCTCATTAGTCAACGTCCAAAAGATCATTACAATTCTTAAACAAGCGTATATTGACACTGACTTTGAAGTTGTGGCCAGCAAAGCTATCGTCGGACTGCGATGTATTGAAGTAAATCTTGACTTAATATACTCTCACTTGAGTTAGAGTGTTCTTTGGGTTTGTAGATTTGAGTGGAATTGTAATTAGGTTTTGGGTGGGTTGTTATGGAGAGGTGTTTTGGAGAATTTTTTATTGATGAAACTCGCATTTACCCAAAGAAAATGTTTACTCAGCAGAGACTATATAAAGCCAAGGCTAACTTCAAAGCATTGCACTCCGACGATAGCTTAGCTGGCCGAAGACTTTGAAGTCACTGTCAATAATATTCTTATTTAATATAACAGAACATAAAAAAAGCAGCGAGCTGGCAGAAAAGTTAGCACGCCGGGCGAAATTCTTACTGATATTTTGTTTGTCTTAACGTTCTGAGTTCAAATTCCGACGAGGTCGACTTTGCCCTTCATCCTTTCGGACTCCATTAAATAACTAGCAGTTGAGTAATAGGGTTGATGTAATCGACTAGCCTCTCCCCCAGATTTGCTGGCCTTAAACCGAAATTTGAAACCGTTATAACACAAAAGCAAACACACACATGTATGTGTGTAAATTATTTATATATATATATATATATATATATATAT
>NC_068991.1:61886610-61889223 GCF_001194135.2 Octopus bimaculoides
GATTTAATTATTTGGTTTGTACCATTGTTTTCTTTAGAATATTTGATAATAAACCATAATTTGTTTACGTACATTTGTAAATTCCATTCCATAAATTGTGTTGTCATTGTAAAGAATTTATTGACATATTGTCGGCAAATAAGTGTCTTAAAATATCATTTGTTTAATTAATTTAATATTTTGAATATTTTAATGACGTATTACATTTTACCAATGACCTCTTTAACGAAATATTACATTTTTGCAGTGACCTCCTTTTTCTAACCACAACAGTGAGATTTTTTTTGTTTTGCTGTGACTTTATTTTCGTTATATCACGTGATCACCTGATCGACCAAATTATTAGGTCGTTGGACACAATGCGCTTTGCATCGTTTTAGCGTTCGAATAATCTTTGGTACTATAGGCACAAGGTCCGAAATTTTGGGGAGGGGTATAGTCGATTTATTAACTGGTACTTATTTCATTGACCCCGAAAGGATGAAAGGCAAAGTCAACCTCGGGGGGAATTTGCACTCAGAACGTAGCGACGGGCGAAATACCGCTAAGCATTCCGTCCAGCGTGCTAATGATTCTGCCAGCTCGCCGCTTTTAGCGTTCCAATAATGCCACTTCCACTGGCTGGTTCAGCAGGCTAACGTTACCCCCTGATTGGAAGGCGATTGCATAACAGGGTTATCCATTTACAGCAGAGCGAACTGGAACAACGCGAAATGAAGTTTTTTGCGCAAGAACACACAGTTCGTTCTGGAGGTCGAACCCACGATCTAGCGATCGTGAATGCAATGCCCTAACCACTTGGCCACACACTTTCATATAAAGATATAGATATATATCTGCATGCGTGCTTGAGTGTGTGTGTGTCTTTTATCTTTCATTTATTTCAGTCATTTGACTGCGGCCATGCTGGAGCACCGCCTTGAAGGGTTTTAGACGAGCAAATCGACCCCGGGACTTATTTTAAAGCATAGTAATTATTTTATCGGCTCTTTTTGCCGAACCGCTATGTTGCAGATTGCGTAAGGTATGTGAGGATAGATTTATGTTTATAAAAAAACAGATATATAATAACAGATAATAACGTCATTTATATTAAAAAAATGCTATGAGGATAAAAGTAAACCATCGTTTCTATAATGTTACTCAATCAAGCCACTTTCAGCTTCAACAAGTGCTTCTATATGAGATCTAAATCCTCTACATGCTGGAATCAAGTGGTCCTGCTTCATTTTGGACATTACTCTGACTATGGCAGCTTTCATAGAATCTTTGGTGTTGTGGGCGTGTTCATTGACTTCTCTCTCAACAACGCTCCACATGCAATAGTCTAATGGATTGAGATCTGGGGAATTAGGAGGCCAGATGTTGGCGTTTATGTGATAATGAAAATTATCAACCATCCATTCCTGTGTTACTAGGGCCATGTGTGATAGTGTAGAGTCTTACTGAAACATATGGCCTTTCATTGCATTTACTGTCTATCTAGGGTTTAACAATTATTTCCAGGACCTCAATGTAAGGCCTTGTGGAAAGAAGTAAGGTGGCATCACATGATCTTCATTGCTGACAACCCCTAAAACCATGACAGTCGCAGGAAATTTTGTATGCGTAACATTTGGAACTTCAGAAGGGTCTGCACTTAACCATCTGTCATTTCTTCTGTTAACTTTTTGATCTTGGTCGAAGTTTTTCTCGTTTGAGAAAAACCAAATCAAATCTTCTGTTGGATTTTTCTGTTTGTTCAAGAGCATTTTATATCTGATGTAGTGATTTTCCTTTGCTTTTACTGGCAAATTGATCTTTTCTCATCATATAAGACTTATATCTGATGTCATCTTGGACGACATTTCTGATTGTTCTGACACATGGAGATCTTTTGCAATAGACATCTTGGGCTTTCTGGGATTGCAATCAATGATCTGTGAACTTGCTGAATAAATTCAAGTGTTCTGATGATTTTATGATTTTTATGCTTTGATACTGGTGATACGCTTCCATCTTAAGTCTCTAGCTCCTTAGAAACCGTGAAGACGAAAGATCTGGCAACTTTTAAAAATCCTAAATTACTATGCTTAGCCTTTATAACCACAATAAAAGCATGCCTGTTCATTTCTTGTGTAAGCTGAGGGTCGGCCATTATTATTTTCTGAAACAAAGATTATGCAGAGTTATCAAAAATTGCAACAATGACCCCCAAAAGGTACGTCCTCAAATGCCTTACGCACCCTGTACATATATCCGACGGGATTCTTTCAGTTTCCGCCTACCAAACCCACTCGCAAGGCTTTGGTCGGCCCGAGGCTATAGTAGAAAACACCTACCCAAGGTACCACGCAGTGGGAGTGAACCCGGAACTATGTGGTTGAGAAGCAAGATACTTACCACGCAGCCACTCCTGCGCTTACATACATACATACATACATACATACATACATACATACACACATACATACATACTTACTCTTTTACTCTTTTACTTGTCTCAGTCATTTGACTGTGGCCATGCTGGAGCACCGCCTTTAGTCGAGCAAATCGACCCCAGGACGTATTCTTTGGAAGCATAGTACTTATTCTATCGGTCTCTTTTGCCGAACCGCTAAGTTACGGGGACTT
>NC_068991.1:61891664-61892231 GCF_001194135.2 Octopus bimaculoides
GAGAGAGAGAGCGAAGGAGAGAGTAAAGGAAAGAGAGAGAGAGAGAGAGAGAGAGAGAGAGCGAAGGAGAGAGTAAAGGAAAGAGAGAGAGAGAGAGAGAGAGAAAGAGAAAGGGAGAAAGTGTAAGAAGGCAGAGAGAGAAAGTGTGTGACAGATAAAGAGAAGGAATGAATGAGAAAGATTGAGGGAGAGAGTGAAGAGCGACAGAGTAACAAAGAGAGGGAGAGAAAGCGTAAGATAGAAAGAGAGAGAGAAAGGGAAACAGAGCGATAGAGAGAGAGAGTGACAGAGTGATAGAAAAAATGAGAGAGGAAGAACGAAAGAGAGAGGGAGAAAAAGAGAAAGAGAGAAAGAGTGAGAATGATAGAGGAATAGAGAGAAAGATTGAAAGAGAGAGAGAGAGGGAGAGAGGGGGGAGACAGTGGAAGAGAGACAGAGAGTAGGCGAGAGAGTGAGCAAGAGAGTGAGAGAATGAAAGACAGAGAATGTAAGAAAGAGAGAAAGAGAGGGGTGGGAGTGCATGTGGTGGAAGGAACCCAATCGAAGAAATCACGTTTAGCATGTTCG
>NC_068991.1:61892910-61894211 GCF_001194135.2 Octopus bimaculoides
TTGGTGAGTTGAGAATTCTGTTTATTTATATATATTTTGGGGACAATATTGTGCTGATGAACGAAATCTAGATTCATTCTAGTAATCGCGAAATCGGTCGATACACAGTTAAGTCTATTTAAAAGAAAGTTGGTAATTTACTACCAAAGAATGGAATAAAAAATTTCATTGAAAGGTTGTTGTTGTTTGTGTTGTTGATGCATGGCCTCCGAGACAAACCTGATAGTGGAGGCGCAATGGCCCAGTGGTTAGGGCAGCGGACTCGCGGTCATAGGATCGCGGTTTCGATTCCCAGACCGGGCGTTGTGAGTGTTTATTGAGCAGAAACACTTAAAACTCCACGAGGCTCCGGCAGGGGATGGTGGCGAACCCTGCAGTACTCTTTCACCACAACTTTCTCTCATTCTTTCTTCCTGTTTCTGTTGTGCCTGTAATTCTAAGGATCATCCTTGTCACACTGTGTCACGCTGAATCTATCCCGAGAACTACGTTAAGGGTACACGTGTCTGTGGAGTGCTGAGCCACTTGCACGTTAATTTCACGAGTAGGCTATTCCGTTGATCGGATCAATTGGAACCCTCGACATCGTAAGCCAACCCTCGACGTCGTAAGCCAACAAAAAAAGTAGTAACACACAGTCGAACCTTTGATAGAATCACCGTTTTATGTTATTCCAATGTGTTTTTTCGTTTTTATGAGGCAGTAGGTCATGAGATTACTTCCATATCTCGTTTATTGAAATGTCCTGCACTGGCATTCCGTCGGTTACGACGAATGTTCCAGCTGATCCGGTCAAAGGAACAACCTGCTCGTGAAATTAAGGTGTGAGTGGTTGGACGCTCCATAAACGCGCGTATCCTTAGTTCAGGGAGATTCGGGGTAATACAGAATGTGACAAGCGGAGCCCTTTTAATTACAACTCATGTTTGCCAGCTGGAGCAACGAGAAATGGAATGTCTTGCTCGAGACAGCAACAGCAACATCACCAACATGAACAGCAACACTGACGACGACGACAAACGACGACGATGACGATGACGAGGACGATGACGAGGACGATAGCAGCAACAGCAACAACTGCAAAGCAAACACAGCTATCGCAGCATCAGCAGCAGCATCAGCAGCAGCGGTAGCAGTAGAAGCAGTAGCAGTATGAAAAAAAACAACAACAATAACAACAACAACAACAGTAGCAGCAACAAATCATAACATGAACACCACCACCACCACCAACAACAACAACAACAAAGACAACAACAACAACAACAACAGAAATCACATGAACACCACCACCACCACCA
>NC_068991.1:61894812-61895449 GCF_001194135.2 Octopus bimaculoides
TTTTGGTGTTTTTGATTTTGTTTTTCTACTTGTATGTTTGTGTTTTGCGTGCGAGCCTGTGTATCTGTGTATGTGTGTGGGTGTTCTGTATGTGTGTGTGTGTGTGGGGGGGGTGTTCTGTGTGTTTGTGTGTGTGTGTGTGTTTGTGTGTGTGTGTGTGTGTGTGTGTTTTGCGTGTGCATCTGTGTGTGTGTGTATGTGTGTACATGGTTTGGGCATGTGTGTGTGTGTGTATGTGTGTATAGAGGGCATGTTTGGATCGTCTGTACATGTTAGTTTACTTCACTATCAACACGTGCGCGCACACATACACGTACACGCGCACATGCATGTACACATACACACATACACACATATCAACACACGCACACATACATTCACACGCATGCACACACACACACACGCATGCACACACACATACACACACACACACAAACACATCAACTAATCTTTTTTTTTCTTTTAATTTGGAAGTCTGGTACTTATTCTATGGGCCTCTTTTACCGAACAGCCAAATCATGAGAACACAAACAAACCAACACCAGTTATCAAGCAGTAGGTAACAGGAACCCCCCTCACACACACGATGGGCCTCCACACGGTTCTTCTCTGTCGTATTTACTCACAAGGTATTGAC
>NC_068991.1:61895587-61898207 GCF_001194135.2 Octopus bimaculoides
GACACTTGCCCAAGGTGCCGCGTGCGAGATTTTTTTCTCACGTCAGTTCTGAGCCCGAGTAACGAACTCATTTGCATACAGCCAATCAGAGCTCACTTTGACCTTGTCAAGTTAACAAACACACTGCAAGTAAACTCCAAGAGGAAGAACGTCGTTGTAAGTCGACCGATCGCCAAGTTATGCCTGATTTTAGAAGGAGGCAAGTAATTAGATAGATTTGCATCTATTCCTATTATCGGATTTTGTTAGGGCCCCTATAGTAAAGATGTGGATGGGAAAAACGTGGGTAGATGGTGATGTGCTAGCAACACCGTTCTTCGTCTTGAGTTTACTTGGTAGAGCGTGTTTTATCAAGAGATTGGTTGTTTTTAACACATTCACGAATGTTATGTTGGACTTTGCGTCTAGGCATAATCTGAGAGCTGAACGGTACCTTTCCTTTCAAACTTTTCAAACAATTCTTCAACGGTCTACCAGCACCAACGCGGTTTCTGCTACCACCAATCCATCTTTCACATAGCAATCGGAGGTCGCTATTTTGAATGCCAACTTTTGTTAACTTGACAACAAAGTGAAGGTGAGCTCTGATTGGCTGTATGCAAATGAGTTCATTACTGGGGGGTCCGGAACTCTCGTGGGAAAAAAATTCGTAGCCCGATATAGCTAGACTCACTTTTATATTCCCTGCTACAGTTGCAAGGATAGAAAAGGCACACGCAGTTCTAGACCATACCCTGTACTGATGGAAACTTTCTTGAAGAGTACATAGGCTTTTGATTACCTCCTTGATGTTGTATGAACCGCAAATCTTTTGAAAATTTTCCTGACCTCATTTTCATCCTTTGAAGTGGTTTCAACAACCAATCTCAACCAGTCGGAATTCACAGTACGACCGATTTCCATACCTTTCAAACTAGGTACATGATTCGGTCGTACTATTATTCATCCTTTCGATCGCTAAATACAAAATGTGGTTTGCGAGATTTTGCCTATTCCTAATGGTAGTATTTTCAATAACCTGGTGCTGCATATCTCTGCTCTAAGAAGCTGATGCTATGCTTGAACGGTACTTATTGAAATAAAGTAGTTTCAACTTTGAGACGCAGTAGGGCGGTTATCTGGTTTCAATGGCGTATAATTGACTTCAGATCATGTTCCCTCAGAATGGGATGCTAGTCTATCTCGGAGTTTCTCATTTACAGGTGAGCGGCCTGGAGCAGGAGCGACGTGAAATGAAGTGTTTTGTTCAAGAATACAACGCGTGGTCCGTTCCGGGAATCGAATTGAAACAAGGATCTTGCGATCGTGAGTACAACACCCTGTTGTTGGAGCACTCCGTCGGTTACGACAACGAGGGTCCCAGCTGATCCGATCAACGGAACAGCCTGCTCGTGAAATTAACGTGCAAGTGGCTGAGCACTCCACACACATGCGTATCCTTAACGTAGTTCTCAAGGAAATTGAGCGTGACACAGAGTGTGACAAGGCTGGCCCTTTGAAATACAGATACTACTCATTTTTGCCAGCTGAGTGAAGTGGAGCAACGTGAAATAAAGTGTCTTGCTCAAGGACACAACGCGTCGCCAGGAATTGAACTCACGACCGTAAGGTCGTGATCCGAATGCCCTATCCACTAAGCCACGTTCCTTCATACAACACCCTAATCACTCGACCACACACCTTTACATGATAGTTATTACAGCTGTAAATGTATTTGCCAATAACTCAATGTTTTTATTTGAGCTCAGGGATGGGAGACAACCGAGGGCATGTTTCTGCCTTATCTGATTTCTCGTCAACACAACATTATCTTTCTTCACGTACTTAATGAAGCAATGATGCATGAAACTCGAATTAAATGTATATTATCGTATATTGGTTTGCGAACTGAACGTTCAAGACTGAATCGTTTTGTTTTTACTTGTTTCTGACTGTGGATTGCGGCCATGCTGGGGTACCAACTTGAAGGGTAATAGTCTAGCAAACTGACTCCAGATTATTTTTTCAAATCTGGTACTTATTCTTATCGGTCTCTTGTTGAGGCCGCTAAGTTACGGAGACGCAATCAAACCAACACCAGTTCTCAAGCGGTTATGGAATAAAACACAAACACAAAACCAGACACCTATATACGCATCCATATACACATACATAAATGCATGTACACCTATATCACTTATCTTTTGCTTGTTTCACTCATTGGACTGCAGCCATGCCGAGGTACCACCATGCCAGGTACGGTCGGACAAATCAACAGTATTTCTTCTTTAAAATTTGATCTTTATACTACCGGTCTCTCTTTTAGAGAAACCACTAAGTTATGGGAACGTAAACAAGCAAAGACCGGTGGGGGAGACAAACACGCACACATACAAACATGCATACATATATACATGTATAACATATATCCATAACATACATACACATCTATACGCACAACAGGCTTCCATACAGATTTCATCAACACATTTGTTGTCCATGGGGTTACATAAATAAAAAAAAAAACAATTGCCGAAGGTGCCACGCAGTAGGACTGAACACGAAACCACACGGTATATATATGACTCCAAAGCGAGCTTCCTAACCACACAGCCATGCATGTGCATGGACACACACACAC
>NC_068991.1:61898600-61899245 GCF_001194135.2 Octopus bimaculoides
ATATATATATACACACACACACACACATAAATACATATATATATATATATATATGGTAAGAAGAGAACACAGCACACAACTTAAATGTAAATATGCTAGGATCTCAGATATACATACAACCGTATTTTTTTTATTAAATATATAGAACACACCCCTGAGGTATTTTCCCGCTCAGCCATTTCGTTAGGAATCCAATCCCGCCTTTCCCGTTGAAACCTGAGACGCAGGTTCCGGTCACCCCAGGTCCTTGCATTTTTTATTCTCTTTCATAAAGAAAATGGCTTCTTTGTATTAGCATGTTTCGCTTTGTTTAATAATATAAACGACATACCACATACACATATACATCTGTTACATAGTTATATATAGATACGTACACGCACGCTCGCGCACATATTTGTATGTCATGTATATGGATTTATATAGTGATAAATGCGCGACTCTCTCTGTCTCTCTCACTCTCACTCTCTCTCGCTCTCCCTATCTCCCCTCTCTCCCACTCACCATCTCTTACTCTCTCTCTATATATACACACACACATGGACGGTGTTTTTGTTTGTATGTGTGTATGTATGCGTGAATATATATATATGTATGTATGTGTGAATATATATATATATATATATATATATATATATATATATA
>NC_068991.1:61899874-61902477 GCF_001194135.2 Octopus bimaculoides
TATATATATATTATACGCATACGTAGACCTACAGGACACCTAATACGATATAACACACACGTTAAATGCACTCAAGTGAAATGTACCGCCCCCTTCTAGTGTCAATCGGGTTTACGGATTTGCCCCTAATTTTGGGGTCACGTAGATTAAAGTGTGTGAACTGAGCTCTCATAACCCACACTTTCTCTCTCTCTCTCTCTCTCTATCTCTCTCTCTTTCTCTCTCTCTCTCTCTGTCTCTGTCTGTCTGTCTCTCTCTCTCTCTATCTATCTATCTATTCATCTATCTATCTCTCTATCTCTCGTTCACGCACAATGTGTATCTGTATGCTTGTTTATCTGTCTGTTTCTCTGGCTCTCTCTCTCTCCTTCTCTCCCTCCCTCCCCCCTCTGTCTCTCCTTTACTCACTCTCTTTCACATACCCGGTGTATCTGTGCTTATTTCTCTGTCTGTCTGTCTGCCTGTGCGTCTATGTTTCTCTCTCTTTGTCTGTTTGTCTCTCTCTCTCCATCTCTCTCCCTTTTCTCGTCTCTCTCTCACTCTTTTCCTTACTTTCACTTTCAGCGCCTGTATAATTATGCGCGTGAATATGTGCAATTGTGAGTGTAAATGTATGTACGTAATGTGTGTGCGCGTGTGCGTATGTATGTGTGTGTGCGCGCGCATGCGTGTGTGTGTGTCTGTGCGTATGTGGTTGTATGTGTGTGTATGTTTGCTTGTGGGTGGGGAGGTTCTTTAACTGTCACTCCTTTATTGTCTCTCCCATTTCGCGCGTATGTATACACGTGTGTGCGCGTATGTGTTTGAATGTATGTTTATATGATTGTGTATGCGTGTTAGTGCATATGTGTGTGCATGTATGTGTGTATGCGTATATATATATATATATGTAGATATATATACATATATATGCCTATATTATATATGTACACACACACACACACACACACACACACATATATACATAATTATGTATATATACACACATCTGTGTATGTGTTTGTGTGTGTGTGTGTGTGTGAGCGCATGGCCTAGTGGTTATGGTGTTGCACCCACGTTCGCAAGATTGTGGTTTCGATCTATGGACCGAGTAATTTGTTGTGTCCTTGAGCAAGACACTTCATCTCACGTTGCCCTGCGATTACTTTGACTCCTGATGTGTGATACACCGTGCACCTGTGCAAGGGACTTCGATTTGATGAAGGGCGTGAGCCAATACATTTGATCGCTATAAACAAATTATTTGTGAACCCCAGGTTTATAAACAGTACCAGGTGACAGCAATTGGTGCGTGCTTGTGAAGACACACTGCTGCATGGAATATTCAAAGACAAAATAATACAAGGAAATCACAATTGGTGCGTACTAATGAAGGCACTGCTGCCTAGAATAATCGAAGATTAAGTAATGTTAGTGCGGTAGCATAATCTCAAAGTAAGCATATGAAATAAAGGGAACGTACGTTTGCTGGAAGAGCAGTGGCATCGACATTCTACCGCTCTTTATGCTTTCATGACGTGGAAGAGATACCATAGCAATCTGAGAAATATTCTGAAGATTTTTCTGCAACAGGACACGCATCAGCTATATCATTTATGTGTAGTTTCTTCCTGCATTTCAAACAAATCTACAAATTGAAGAACATAAAAGCAATTCCAGTAAAACAAAGTTTAAAGCTTCGAATTTGTAGTTCAAATGGAAAATTCAAGCTGCGTCGAATTATGGGGATTCCAGCATTATTGGTTTCATATTTTGGCACAAGGCCAGCAATTTCGGGGGAGGTGTGCGGCGGAAAGAGGTGGTTAAATCGATTACATCGAACCCAGTGTACAGCTGGTACTTATTTTATCGACCACGAAAGGGTGAGAGGCTGAGCCGGCCTCAGAACATAAAGACTAGTGAAATGCCACGAAGCATTTTGTCCAGCGTGTTAAGGATTCCGGCAGCTCACCACCTTAATAATAATAATAATAATAATAATAATAATAATAATACTTTTTGTTATAGGCACAAGGCCTGAAATTTAGGGGAAGGGGACAAGTCGATTACATCGACACCGGTACTCAACTGATACTTATTTCAACGGCCTCGAAAGGACGGAAGGTTAAGTCGAAATCGGCGGAATTTGAACGCAGGACGTAGAGACAGACGAAATGTCGCTATGCATTTTGTCCGGTGCGGTAACGATTCTGCCAACTTGCCGTGTTAATAATAACGACAACAACAACAACGACCGCGACAACGATGATGATAGTTTCTTTTATTTGCGACCAAGGTGACAAATGAAGGAGACAATTCAAAGGTAGACATAAAATGTGGTGTGTTACACCGTTTGATTCCGGGTTCAGTTCCGCTTCATGGCACCTTGGTCAAGTGTCTTCTACTATAGCCTCGGGCCGACCAAAGCCTTGTGAGTGGATTTGGTAGGCAGAAACTGAAAAAAAGGGCCTCGTGCTGGCAGAAACATTAGCACGCCGGACGAAATGCTTAGCGGTATTTCGTCTACCACTGCGTTCTGAGTTCAAATTCCGCCGAGGTCGACTTTGCCTTTCATCCTTTCGGGGTCAGTTATGCACTGGGGTCGATGTAATCGACTTAATCCT
>NC_068991.1:61905306-61908676 GCF_001194135.2 Octopus bimaculoides
ACGTGTACCCTTAACGTAGTTCTCGGGGATAATCAGCGTGACACAGTGTGACAAGGCTGGCCCTTTGAATTACAGGCACAACAGAAACAGGAAGTAAGAGTGAGAGAAAGTTGTGGTGAAAGAGTACAGCAGGGTTCGCCACCATCCCCTGCTGGAGCCTCGTGGAGCTTTAGGTGTTTTCGCTCAATAAACACTCACAACGTCCGGTCTGGGAATCGAAACCGTGATCCTATGACCGCGAGTCCGCTGCCCTAACCCCTGGGCCATTGCGCCTCCACACGGGTGAAGTTAACTATCTGCAAAATGGATTATCGAACTATAAATAATTTTCATACCACAACAATTCGAAGTAGTTGTAACTTCAATTATAACGATGAAAATAAAGGACCGTTTCAATCAGTTAATAACATTCTTCTTTTTCTCTCATTTGTGTGCAGCATATCTCCGTTATAAAATTGGTGACCCTCGGTTAAAGAATTGTACAGTTCTTAACACATTACCCACTGTTACATTACCGTAAAGAGATAATTACGGTCTTCTACTGTTGGAGATGAGAACTGAACTATTAACAACGTTTGAACTACATAGATCAACAAAATATCTCTATTGCATTTCCAGTTACTTTGAAAATTTTAAACAGTTAAATTCTGCCATGAAAAATCAATATACAAACTTCTTTATCTTGCAATACACAGCCTCTACGAAGCCACATTCGTGTTTCTACACACACTTGCACGCGCGCGTGCACATACACACATACACCCATACACACACGCAAATACACTTCAAAGCGGTGCCTCAGCATGGTTGCAGTCTGAAACATTAATGGGATTTACAAGAAGTCAAATATGATTGAAGGTTACATCGTTTGTTACAAGAGGTGAACATTTTTAGAAAACATAAAACTGCGCTGAGAATTAAATAGTATTTTTGAACATCGTTCTGTCATTCAGTTATGCGATTACAGATTTCAATTTTTTTTAATGGCTGCTGGAATGACGGCTAATGAATTTCAAGAAAAATATCAATGCGTACATACATACATGTGAACATTTCTGCACATACATACATACATACATACATACATACATACATACATACATGTCCAACCGCACACATACATAAACAGCCGCAACCACAACCACACACACACACACACACACTCGCACACACGGGCTATCATTACACACACACACACACGCACACACGTGCTATCATTACACACACACATACCTCCTTCTCTTGCACTCTCCTGTCTTTGAAAATAAATTTTTCTCCACTCTTTCCCTTCCGGTCATTCCAATATGTGACCACGTGTGCATCATTGGCGATTTTCTTTCTCCGTTTTCCCTTCTTTGGACTTTTCCTATATTTCTGATGAAGAGCTCCGATCGAAACGTTATATCCTCTTTTTTTTTCTTTCCTTTCCTGAGCGTCCAATAACACTGTACTTTTTCCACGTCCTCGCGTTGTTTTTTCGCGTTTTTTCCATGTTTCTTCTTGTTTGTTCATGTTTGAATTGACCACATACATACATACATACATACATACATACATATTAGCAAGAAATCTTGAAATAGACTGAATAATGACATACCTACCTACCTACCTACCTACCTACCTATCAAGCTAGCTATCTCTATCTCACTCTCTCTCTCTCTCTCTCTCTCTCTCTCTATCTATCTTCTCTAGCTCTCTTCTCTGTGTATGTATGTATGCATTGATAATGACTCTCATTATTTTCTTCTGTCACTCTAAATCATAGTAGGCTCTAGGTATTTTTCCCTTAAATTCATTTTGCTACAATCATAACAAAAGGAAGTTATGTATTTTAGTCTCTAGTACTGATGAAAAATTCGCTAAAAAATTATAATGGAGTGCAGTTTATTTCAAATTGATGTAATCTTTCTATTGATCGATTAAATGGAGCCGCTTGAAACGGCCGTAATGCACTGATACTTGGACACCCTTGTAACTCATTTGCTTTTTATTCACCTAACATCAAGGTGTGCGAATAATACTGGACAGACTTGGTGTCTCAACTTATGTACCTAATTCAATGGAATCTTAATTATTTCTTATCTATTTATCTATCTATCTATCTACTCATCCATCCATCCATCCATCCATCCATCCATCTATCTATCTATCTATCTATCTATCTATCTATCTATCTATCTATCTATCTATATATCTATCTAGCTATCTATCTATCTACCTGTCCGTATCTCTTTCCTTCATCTCTCCTCTCTCTCTCTCTCTCTCTCTCTCTCTCTCTCTCTCTCTCTCTCTCTCTCTCTCTACCACTCTGTCTATGAATGTAGTACATATGTATGTATGCATGCATGCATGTGCATATGTATGTATGTACGTAGGTATTTACGTATGTATCTGTCTGTCTGTCTATCTGTCTGTCCGTCTATCCGTCTGTCCGTCTATCCGTCTGTGCATGCATGCATGTATATATCTATCTATCTGTTTATGTGTCTGTCCGTTTATCTATGTATGTTCGCATATCTATTGTAGCATTCAAAAATACAAGCTACATATAATAGTCTATGAAGTGGGTGTGACTTCCAATAAACGATAAATCTATAAGCTCTGCCAGACTTTTAATTTCATCGTTTTCGCTTTTGTCTTTTATATATATATATATGTTATTCATTTATAACTGCAACACAACGTTCGGAGCTTATTTTGTAGATCGTAGAGTCTTTCTAAATTAATTGGATATTTAACCCTAGGCGTAGCGTCTACGAACACCCGCACACATATATACCCACACATACATACACGTGTGCAGGCACGCACACACGCACGGAGGCACACACCCACAAACACACAGGCTCAGACACATACATATACACACATGTCTGAACTTACTTCTTACGTATATTTTCATAGGTGGCATCACGCATGCACGCATAATTACACGAAGGTTTTAATGAACCACGAAACAATATATGTACATGTTTATGTATGTATATATGTATATATGTCTATATATGCGTGTGTGTGTGCGCATGTGTATATGTATATATATATGTATATATGTATATATATGTGTATATATATGTGAATATATATATATATATATATATATATGTGTTTGTGTGTGTGTACATAAGAGTACACACATACGCACACAAAACTGTGTGTGCATTTGTGTGTGTATATATACATAAATATATATACACGGAAGTATATATATCATATATGTACATATATATATGTACATATATATATATATGTGAGTTTGTATATGCATACACACATGCACATATATATACATGTATATATACATATATGTATATACACATATATACATATATATATATATATATATATATAAATATATATATATATATAT
>NC_068991.1:61908852-61909418 GCF_001194135.2 Octopus bimaculoides
ATATATATACATGCGTTCATGTATTCAACAGTGTACATACATACTTGTATATGTGTGTGTGTGTGTGTGTGTGTGTGTGTGTGTGTGTGTGTACGTGTGATGCCTACTTTCCCATTCATGATTTACAAAGATGATACAGAAAACACAGTGTAGGAAATAGAGTTAGTTTATTTACGTATTATGTCTGTACACTGAGTTTCCATCTGACGATCTTCAGGCATAATGCATACATACATACGTAGATATGTATATGCGCATATACATGTATATAGTCATATGCATACACATACATACACACACATACGTGCATATATATATATATATATATATATATATTCACAGAGAGTGAGAGTGAGAGAGAGAAAGCGAGAAAAAAAGGGAGATACACATAGACACACACATAGGTAGAAATATAATTAACCGCCTAAACGTCTGAAATGTGTTGTTAATAAGCTTATAACTTTCTGGTCTATTAAGCTGATCTTCAGTGTGTGTGCGTGAGTATACACAAACACATACACACACAGAGACTCACACACATACACACACACATATATATATATATA
>NC_068991.1:61909568-61913154 GCF_001194135.2 Octopus bimaculoides
TAGGCAAACACACACACACACACACTCATTATATATTCAAGCATACATTCATACATACATACATTCATACATACATACATTCATATCATTTATGTGTGCACGATTGTTTCATGCGGTTAAAAACTAAGAACATTGACCTTGTAATCCGCTGAAACCACCAACATCAATGGCTTAATGGATAAAAGCATTATTATTCTGGTCAAAATTAAATGTAACTTTCTTGAATCCTGTCTAGGAAGTGTGCACATATCCGGTATCGATTGAAAAATCAAACCAATCGAACATAGTTTAGGTATAAATATATAATTAAATGTATTTATTATAAATGTTGGGTTAATAGTGATAAAAATTAAAAATTTCGATCGATAGAGTGGTAGTTAAGAAAGATTGGTATAGGTATGAGGACATGTTTTTTTTGGTTGCGTGTGTAAGAACCTAGCTTTCCAAATACGTGGTTTCAAGTTCAGTCACTCTGTGTAGCACTTTGAGAAAACGTTTTTAGTATGGCCGCGGGATGACCAATGCTTCATGAGTCAATGCTGGTAGACGGAAACTGTGAAGAAAGGCGGTGACTTGGCAGAAACGTTAGCACGCCGGGCGAAATGCTTAGCGGTATTTCGTCTGCCGTTACGTTCTGAGTTCAAATTCCGCCGAGGTCAACTTTACCTTTCATCCTTTCGGGGTCGATTAAATAAGTACCGGTTACGCACTGGGGTCAATATAATCGACTGAATCCGTTTGTCTGTCTTTGTTTGTCCCCTCTATATTTAGCTCCTTGTGGGCAATAAAGAAATAAGGAAACTGTGAAGTAACTGAATTCTTTTCGTCTGCTACTGATATACTTCTGTGCTTTGTAATGTCTTTAGGAAATACTTTCTCGGCTTTCTATACTATATCCACATGAAGTAAGATATACAGAATGCTATTCTGAACTAATAGTGCGGTGAATAAATTGTGGTCTAAATTATGCAAAAATGAAAATAATATTGATATCACATTTTAACAGATATATTTATCAAAATTACATTAAAATATTTTGAAATACTAAAGAATAAATTTATCCAATAAAATCGTCATTGGCTTCAACCACGGTCTCCAGACGACTTCAGATTCTCCTGCTGCTCTTCTGGACGGTCTCCTTGTTTAGCTTGATGAACGTTGCAATAATCCTTGCCTTCAGTTCATCTTTGGTGTTACAAGGAGTTTTGTTGGTCTCTCGCTCAACTGCGACCCACACATAATCAGGGAGGCTGCAAGTCTGGGGAGTTAGGTGGCCAGATGTTAGGGGTGATGTGGTCTCAGAAATTGTCTGACAGCCATGACTGGGTTCTCCTTCTTGTGTGGCATGGGGCAAACTCCTATTGCCAGATATAGGGTCTTCTAGCAGCCACCCTCTTGACTCAGGGCAGTACTACCTCATCCAGGCACTTGATGTAGGCCTCCGTGTTGAGTCTGAGGCCATGTGGGAAGATGAATGTAGGCATAACGTCGCCATCAGTAATGATCACTCCAAACACCATGATGTTGACTGGATGTTTGATTTTTATCACTGTCATGACACCCAAACATTCTGAAATGTTCGTATTGGAGCTTCAGGCGCGAATTCCAAGAAGTACAGCATGTCGTTTCTTAATTTTTGGTAGAGTGAATTGTGTCATGGTGCTGTTTTTTCTCACAGACGGTGCCCATTTGACCCTACTATACTGTGTAGTCGAAAAAATCAAAGAAAAAAATGCGCTTGCGTGAAATAAAAATATAAAATGGTGACATTTTATCCCATTCGCTCTAGGGATACAACGGAGTGTTAAGAAACAATCCGATTATGTAACCCTGCACTCATCAGAGATAGCTGATATGGAATGAAACATGGCAATTGTTCTCTATTATTGGAGGTGAATAGACACATCCAGTTTGCGGTTGCTGTGAAAAAGATGATGAAACGAAAGAGTAGGGGATTGAGTTAAGTGTTATGTCTCTTAGAACCAAACCATCGCCACTGGGGTGGTTTTGTTGCAAGTCGGTGAGAGTTTTCTAGAAGAAACTGTGGGAAATATGTGTACTTAAGGTTGGTGTTCTAGTAAAAATGGAATCTGTCTAGTGGTGCTATGTGTATAACCTTTCCAGGGGGTGTGGGCATACATATCTGTGTTCGTTAGTATGTTTTCTTTCTTTTATGTATTGCTTAAGTTCTTGGGGCCTTTATGTGTGCATACCGTGTGTGTAGGCGTACAGTGTGTGTGTTAGTTTATATTGCGGATGTTGAAAACAGTCTATTGGGTAGGTGTTCGCCGTATAGGGACGTGTTTGTTTGTAGGTGTACTAGTGTATGCTCTGGTCAAACTCCTTGCCGGTCTCCAATGTATTTGTGGAGGGCCGAATTTGAGGGACTAGTGATTATAGTTATAATGGCGCACACTGGTATGATAGGTTGTACTTCCTTTCATGTGGGCAAGGATAAAAATTTTCACTTTTGCTATTCAGATAAATTCTTGGGTGCTGGGTGCTCTTTAAAATCGCTCTTTTCTCAGCCAGGCATAAACTACACTTCCTGCTGCTGTTGGTGTACGGTTTAAATTTCCCTAGAATTTTTCACTTTATGCTGTATTCGTTGGTGCTTTCTTTCAAAGATCAAACGTACTTGGCCAAGGTTGTGGCGTTACGTCTCTCCGTGATGTTGAAGGAGGACTTGTGGTTGTTATAAGGAGTTCTGAAGGGCCCTTCAGTTGCTCCCACGTACTTTCGTACGTTTGGTTGCTCATTTGGTCCACTCGTTGTTATCCGTGCTTCGTATACGATAGTCAACGTGTTACAGTGGCCGTTCAGTGGACATGTTGTGTTATTTCTACATGAGCATTCTGCCTCTGTCTCGGATGTGGGCCTACCTACTAAAATATTTTTGATACTGGAGGAACAGCTAAAGAAAATTTTCAGGGTACCTACTCGGGTTTTAACACTTGAAGAGAAGAGTGCTGTGAACCACAACACTTTTCTGACTCATGGACTCTTAGACGTCTTACACACACACACACACATACATGCACATACACACATGCATGCACGCATACACATACATGTATATGTGTATGTGTATGGGGAGGGTTCTTTTTGTCATGATTGGACCACTTTGACCACACCGCCGCTTTGACCACCGGTCTTGGTTTGTTTATGTCCCCGTTGCAACCCATCTTCAGGACCTCGCATGTCACTGCAGGTAGTGCCGCTGCAGAAGAATTTGGGGTCATAGTTCGTGGGGAACCCATAACAAGGAGATCTCCACCCTAAACAACCTAACTCCATTGGCTGGTTTCTTTTTGATCCAACTCTCTCTCCCTCCCCCATTTTTTTCTCCACAAAAACCCAATGATGATGGAGTAAGGATGGTGGGAGCAGGTTTTGGTGAAACTAGAAGCTCCTAGTCCGGACCTGCACGTTGGCGGCAGATGCAAGTTAGTCGCCTTCCCGGGACCTGGTGACAACTCAGGGACTCGGTCCTACATCTGCGATTGGGCAGGCCTATTTGGGAACACCGCTGCTCACGCTGAATGGGGAAGGCCTTAGATATGTGTGTGTGTTTTCATTCTAACAC
>NC_068991.1:61913249-61914466 GCF_001194135.2 Octopus bimaculoides
ATATATATACATATATATATATATAGTCAATTTAAACATGAACAAGCAAGAAAAAACAAGAAAAAACAACGCAAGGACGTGGAATAAGTACAGTGTTATTGGACGCTCAGGAAAGAAAAGAAAGAGGATTTAACGTTTTGATCGGAGATCTTCGTCAGAAATATAGGAAAAGTCCAAAGAAGGGAAGACAGAGAAAGAAAATCGCCAACGATGCACACGCGGTCACATATTGGAATGACTGGAAGGGAAAGGGTGGAGAAAATTTTCTTTCAAAGACAGGAGAGTGCAAGAGAAGGAAGTATGTGTGTGTGTGTGTGTGTGTGTAGTTGTGGCTGTTTATATATGTGTGTGGTTGGACATAGTATCGTTAAGGTCAGAGGAAGAATTTATAGTAGGAGTGGCTGCCTGTTGTGGGTCTACCTACACATGTGCGTAGGAGAATGGTCAGTAGAAAAGTACTGATCGGAGCTAATCAACGCCAGCATTCATCCTATTTCTCTGGACTACCATGTTAGTTTGGCGATAAATCATAATACCCAGTACTGGTGCCGTAGTTTCCTTTAGAGAGATTTAGAAATAATAATATTTCTATTTTTGAAAATCAGTGAATGTGTTCCACTGAATGTATACAAATACACCTTTGAACAGAGTCAACGGTGACACCTACTGGGTACAGCTATTCCACATTGATAAGGAGCAAATACTCCGAAACCGGTCTGTGGAAACCAGCAAAGGGAAGCTGATGATCTCCCCTGTTCGAAGGTTGTAATGGACACAGATTTGTGTGTCACATAGCTAGCTAGAGGCGATGGCCTCCAGGAGCTAATTAACGGCACCATTCGTCCTATTTCTCTGGACTGCCGCGTTAGCTTGGCGATAAATATTAATACACAGTACTGTTGCTGTAGTCTCCTTTAGAGAGATTTAGAAATAATAATAATAATAATAATAATATATATATATCCAAACACCTTAACACAGTCACATATATTTCGATATAGTTAATTGGGTGCCAACATGTGTGTGTGTGTGTGTGTGTGTGTGTGTGCGCGCGTGTCAATTTGTGAATCTGTCTGTTTATATTCACAACTCCACTAACACACACACACACACACACACACACACACACTCACACACACTCACACACACACACACACACACACACACACACACACACACACACGCACGCACACACACAGAGTTTGTTAATAGATTAT
>NC_068991.1:61915750-61917898 GCF_001194135.2 Octopus bimaculoides
GGTGGTGGTGATGGATGAGGTTGTAGTGGTGGTTGTGTTGGTGGTGGTGATGGATGAGGCTGTGGTGGTGGTGGTTGTGGTGGTGGTGGTGGTGATGGATGAGGTTGTGGTGGTGGTGGTGGTGGTGATAGTGATGGAGGTTGCGTTAACGAATTGTCAGGTTTGAATTGTGCCGCCAGGGGATTTTAAGTGAGCTGTAAATTTTTCAAAAAAACTATAATATGTCTTAAGAAAATCCACAGTAATATTTAAGCGCCTGAATGACGTGTTATTCATAAATTTCGTTAAACTCAGGTGTGATTAACGAAAATTTAGGTAAACAGTAGCTTTGAACATATTTTCTCATTTTTTAAATTTTAATACAATTGTTTAACTTTCTTTGGGAAGTGTGCCAGTAACTCTTTTATTTAATCTTTCAATGCTGCATGGGTTTATTATTTCTTTTCGCCCGTGGGCCAGTATCTCTTTTTTGTTCTTTTAAACTTTAATCTCCAGTGAGCATGCCACGTGTCACGAAGATTAAGAAATTATTCGGTTGGAGAATAGGATGTCATTTACAGGTGGTACATGAAGAGGATTTTTATATAAACAATGTGGAGTCAGGTGGCAGTACTGCGAAATCAAGCCGAGTGCTAGATTCCCCGTCAAAGGAAGGTCGAAATCACGTGATTTGGTTGTCACGACGCTGGAAATGGCGGGGATTTAACTCCTCACTAACGATACAAATAAGAGTGCATTTTGTACCAAAAGCCTATATGAGAGCTTCTCTCGTGTTATCTACTGCAGTATAGTTTGTTCTAACTAAACATCCATGTTTAATTGGGAATAAATATTACTTTTCGGTATTAATACTGTCTCTGTCGCTAATGTGCAGCTTTTAACAAGCTCACTGGCTAATTACGACACCAGCGCCTGTTCTAGCACTGGTTTTCTATATATCACTGACGGTGAGGTGAGTCGCTGCTATCTCTTGCGGTCGAGCGCCTATCACTGATGAAACTAAGGGAAGTCGAAATTACGTGATCTAGTGGTCTCGGCGCTGGAGATGGCGGGGATTCACCCCGCCCTCGCTAGCGTAATAAGCAAGAGTGCATTATGCACCAAAAGCCAATAAGAGAGGTTCCCTTGTGGTATCTACCGCAGCATAGTTGTTTATTTTTTTCTTTTCTAACAGAACATCCAGGCTTAAGTGAGAATAAATAGATCAAAGGAATGACTAGGTTTCTAGACATGTTGCTTACACTCTTACTGCTGAATCTATTCCTTTCCGCTAATGGATAGGGGTGGGGTTGAGTGGGTTATGTAAGAGCAGACGACATGTTTGCACGATTGCCAAACGACTTAACCCTTTTGCAGTCTGATTCCTCTGTCAAATGTAAACACTTATTTATTCTGATTGTTTAGAATTAGTCATGAATTACCACGTAGCTCTGAGATTTCGATGATGTGGCTATTTATTTGACAAGCATCGGAGCGCGAAGCGCTCCTCACGTAAGAGCGTTCGTGAGATGGTTGGGATATATAAACAATTTTGAATGGGAACCAGAAAGCGAAGTATGAATAGACAATACGCATGTGTACACTGAATTCATAAAACCGAAGAGAGGATTAAAAATGCAATGCGCATGTCAAAGTAAAACGGAAGAGGAAACTAAAACAAGTAATATGATGGGGTCTGCATGCTACGTCCGACACCACTATCGCGCAGCTTTGCTGTAATTTTCTTGTTTTCAGAATGATATTGTAGGGTAGGTATGAGAGACCAGATCAGGCCAATTTGAACATGACACGGATAGAATACTGATGCAGGATATGGCCGGTTTAAATGCTAAAGTGTTCATAAAAGGGAATAGAAAGAAGAAAAAAAGAGGAAGAGTGGTTACAGGGAGGAAAGGTAGGGAGCAGATATGAGAATGAACAAAGGAGAAAACGAGGTTGTTGGAGTTGGGAGTGAGATATGGTGAAAGAGAAGACAAAGCTTGGAGGATATTTATTGATATGATCATCATTATTAATAACGCATACACGACACAGTTCGAAGTGAAGTCACACGCACACGGACACGCACACAGCCAATATATATATGTATGTGTGTGTGTGTGTGAGTGTGTGTGTGTGTGTGTGTGTGTGTGTGTGTGTGTGTGTGTG
>NC_068991.1:61918537-61919287 GCF_001194135.2 Octopus bimaculoides
TATATATATATATATATATATATATATATATATATATATATATGTATATACACACACACAACGAGCTTCTTTCAGTTTCCGTTGACCAAATGCACACTGAAGGCTATGGTCGGCTCAAGAGACTACAGTAGAAGACATTTGCTCAAGGTGTCACGCAGTGAGACTGAACCGTGTGTTAGGGAAGCAAGCTTCGTATCACACAGCCACGCCTATCGTAAAAATTACCCGAGCAGGGTTAATCTGTTGCTCAACAACAACAACAACACATAACCATCAAACAGCCAACCAGACAGCCAGCGATTCAACCGACAAGCCACACCGAACCTATATAACCGTGAACATTGTTATGATGCCAAAAATATAAAGCTTCCCAAATAAAACGGAGTAGGAGAAGAAGAGAAAGAGAAAGGTGTTTACGAAGAGAGCAGTGGTGTTAGGAGGGGGAAATAATATTTACTGGTAGAATTTGGAGAGATAAAGAAGTGACAGGTTAGATTTAGTTAAAACACCATAAATTTTATAAATGATTTAAGAGGGATTTCTCAAATAGGATGTGTATACATACATATTGTATGTACGCATGCATACGTGCCTAGTTATACGTATACACGTCCGTATGTGTGTTTGTATGTATGCATGTATGTATGTATGAATGTATGTATGTATGTATGTATGTATGTATGCATACTTATGTATGGATGTATATTTATGTATGCGTGTATGCATGTGCATATATATGTGTGTGTATAT
>NC_068991.1:61919800-61920969 GCF_001194135.2 Octopus bimaculoides
AGTAGCTTGCTTACCAACCACATGGTTCTGGGTTCAGTCCCACTGCGTGGCATCTTGGGCAAGTGTCTTCTACTATAGCCTCGGGCCGACCAAAGCTTTGTGAGTGGATTTGGTAGACGGAAACTGAAAGAAGCTCGTCGTATATACGTATATATATATGTATATGTGTATGCATTTGTGTGTCTGTGTTTGTCCCCCCCCCAACATCGCTTGACAACCGATGCTGGTGTGTTTACGTCCCCGTAACTTAGCGGTTCGACAAACGAAATCGGTAGAATAAGTACTAGGTTTCTAAAGAATAAGTCCTGGGGTCGATTTGCTCGACTAAAGGCGGTGCACCAGTATGGCCGCAGTCAAATGACTGAAGTAAAAGAGTAAAAGAGAGTAAAGCGTATATATATATATATATATATATATATATATATACTCATTCAACTCTTTCCGAAACCTCTGCACTGCCCTCATATTGACACCCAAACACTCTGAAGTGTTCCGGCGTGAATGCCAAGCAGTCGTTTTCTCATAGACGGTGCCCAACTGAGCCTACTATACTGTGTAGTCGACAAAGTCCAAAGTAAACAATGTGCATGCACGAAATTAAAAATATAATATGGCGACAATTTATCCATCGCACCCGTTTGTAAACCTCCTATATCATCCTTTTTTACCTTACTTTCCTTCACCTACCGTCTCTTCGTACTCTGGATGTTCCTAATCTGTCTTCTCTAATCTTCACTCTAGACATCCAGAGCCTCTATACAGTATTCAATTTTTTTTCTCCGTGTTTTTCTCCTTGTCTCCGTATTCTTTCTGTTGAAGAGCGTAGCTCGAAACGTCAAAGACTTTCCGTATTCCCGAGCGTCATACTAATATATACTTTTGTTATTTACACCACCTGTCCTCGTCTGTTGTTATTATTTGTATATTCTCCCATATAAACATATAACTATACATATACATATCTGTTTCCATGCGCATATATATATATATATATATATATATATATATATATATGTCAAAACGAAGACTTTTGAATTTTACCATTAAGCTGTAATTAGCAGAACCATATGCACGCGCACACATGGTGGTGGGCAACTCTGTATACGATTCTGATGATTGCGGTTACATTACAAATCAGGCTGAAGAGGAATAGACAAATGGTAAGAATT
>NC_068991.1:61921384-61922499 GCF_001194135.2 Octopus bimaculoides
ATATATATAAAAGAATAAATATATATATATATATCTTTTACTCGTTTCAGTCATTTGAGTGTGGCCATACTGGAACACCGCCTTTAGTTGAGCAAATCGACCCCAGGACTTATTCTTTGGGTCTCTTTTGCCGAACCGCTAAGTTACGGGGAGGTAAACACACCAGCATCGGTTGTCAAGCGATGTTGGGGGGACAAAAACAGACACACAAACATATACACACACATACACACATATATATATATGCATATATACGACGGGCTTCTTTCCGTCTACCAAATCCACTCACATGGCTTTGGTCGGCGCAAGGCTATAGTAGAAGACACTTACCCAAGGTTCCACGTAGTGGGACTGAACCCGCAACCATGCAGTTCGCAAGAAAGCTACTTACCACACAGCCACTCCTACACACACACACACACATATATATCGTTTTTCATTCTTTTACTTGTTTTACTTTTATTCTTTTACTTGTTTGAGTAATTTGACTGCGGCCATATATGTTCACACACACACACACACACACACACACACACACACACAAACACCCATACATATGCATGTCTCTGTGTGTGTGAGGGGAAGTATGTGTATAGGGAGTATTTTGTTGGTTAATGTTGACAATGCATCTGCACAAGTATGTGCAAGCCTGAGCAAGAATCTGCAAGAAAGGGACAAGCAGTTGCCTATGCAAGCAGTCCTCCCCCACCCCATTCCTACTGTTATTTATCCACAGGGAAGGTCACCAACAATCACACCCCATTTCCCCCAACACACAATCTCGACAATTATGTCTATAAATATCTGACGTCGTTAAGGCAACGAGCTGGCAGAGTCGTTACAGCAACGGACAAAATACTTAGCAGCATTTCGTCCGTTCTTTATGTTCTGAGTTCAAATTCGGCCCCAGATCGACTTTGCTTTTCATCCTTTCGGGACTGTTGAGTAAAATGATCGCTGCTACTACTATTACTACTACTGCTACTGCTGCTGCTACTACTACTACTACTACTACTACTGCTGCTGCTGCTGCTGCTGTTGCTGCTGTTGCTACTACTACTACTACTACTACTACTACTACCACCACCACCACCACCACCACCACCACTACTACT
>NC_068991.1:61924570-61928861 GCF_001194135.2 Octopus bimaculoides
CCCACACACACACACATACACACACATCACAAGTGAGAGAAACAGAAAATGGAATTCATGAGATTCCTTATTAATTACAACGTTCGTTTCCACCCATCTTGCGTTGATCCCTCACAGGTGAAACAGTACACTGGTTATGGTGCATCCTTCGGCGCAGATGAGTCTCGTCAGGTGACTTTTCAAAAGATACTTCGCTAAATAAACTCGGATTGCGCGAGATATCTTTTGAAAAGTCATCTGACGAGACACATCTGCAAGAAAGGATACACCACAATCGGCTGCGTAGTATCTATCTTCCTTTTATATCCTACTACAGGTTGGTATATAAAAAAATAAGGTAGCGGAGCTTTAATCAATGTGTTCACACGACGTACTTTGCGAGAGTACCAATAACTCTCTCTGACTATTACCGACCACTACTCTTTATAAGAGTTCGGCCAGTCCATTCTCCAATTCGCCAGGGGTGTCAATGACTCTCGCCACAACACTTCCCGTTGAGAGATTGAGGCAAGAGGGGTCAAAACGATCGTTGTGATTAATAAAGAATCCAGTGAATTCTATTTTGTTTCCCTTATTTGTTATATATTCGACGAACAGTGAAGAATTCCTGAGATAGATCCAATGGCATTTATATCAACATTGTGGTTGACATTGGGTAGCCATAGACAGTGAACGTGCTTTAATCCGTATACTGCCAGGTGTACACCCAAAGTTTAGATAACTACAATAGTCTTCCACACAGTTTTCCGTCAACCAAATTCACTCACAAGAAACTTATCGACTCGAGTCTATAGTAGAAACACTTGCCCAAGGTACTGCGAAGTGGGACTGAACCCGAAACTATGTGGCTGCAAAGCCGCTTCTTACCCACAGAGCCATGTCGGCGCGTATTGTCCACAAACTCTGTCTATAAATATAAGTAAAGTATCGCATGTATATATGATAATCACCCGTATTCGACGTATCTTATAAAAATCTCCAAACTGCAGTGAACCAGGATTTCGTTCAACGCATTTCTCAGCTAAAATAAGAATCCACACATAACAACCTTTTATAATAACAACCAATAGAGGAGGGTGTACTGATACGGATATTTGTGAGTGTAAGTGTGTAAGTGTATATGTGTGTGCATATACGTGGACTGTATTTTAAGATGGACGTGCTTTTGGTCACGAGACAGATAAGATCGTATCAACAAGAAGAGTGATTATAAGATAAGCATGTTTGACTGGAGCCGTCTCTTTGGGTGATATTTTTTCCCACGTCTTTCACAGATGTATAAACAGCAACAACTATCCCACTTTGCATTTCTCTGTCTGTCTGTCTGTCCTTTTTTCTCTTTCTTTCTCTCACAGTTTTTCTGTATGTATGTATTAATATGTATTAATATGTATTATATATTAATATGTATGTATTATATGCATATACCCATGTGCATGTATATGCATGTATGTATGTTTGTGTGTGTATATACATATATAAAAACTGGCAGTCTGTGGATTACGACGACGGGTGTTCAAGTTGATTCGGTCAACGGAACGGCCTATTCATGCAAAAGGCTTAGCACTCCACGGACCCTTAACGTAGTTCTCAGGGAGATTCAGCGTTACACAGAATGTGACAAGGGTAGCCCTTTGAATTACAGGTACTACATGCATATATAAATATACAAAGAGAGAGAGAGAAAGAGAGAGGTGAAGAAGAGGAGAGAAAAACATTACTATTTTTTAAGTGAGCATGACAGACATGAACACTCCTTTTCCCCATACACATCAAGACACTTTTACTTATACCTAAAGGGAAAGAAGGAGAGAGGAGAGGAGAAAGACAGCCAAATAGAGAATGATGAAATAAGTACCAGTTGTGTATTGGTGTCATTGTAATCCACGAGCACCTCCGCCAAATTTCAAGCTCTGTGCTTATAATAGAAAGGATCACTATTGGAATTCATATGGCGGAGAGCTGGTAGACACGTTAGCGCGTCGGGTGAAAAAAAAAAAAAAAGGGGGTTTAGCAGATTTTGTTTCGACTCTTTACGCTCTGAGTTTGAATTCCGCTGAGGTCAACTTTGCTTTTCATTTTTTCGGGATCTATAAAATAAGTACCAGTTGAGCATTGGTGTAGATATATTCGACTAACCCTTGCCACTAAAATCGCTAGACTTCTGCGAAAATATGAAAGAATTGTTGCTGTAACTCATAAAACGACGAGCTGGCATACATACGTACGACGGGCTACTAGTTTAGCGTTTAGCGATTTCACTCGTTTAGCGATTTTACTCAAACAACATTGGTCGGCGCATGACTATGGTACAAGACGCCCAAAGTGCCACGCATTGGGAATGAATCCGAAACCACGGGCTTCTTAACCACACAAGCATGCCTATGTATCTTCATATTTTTATATGTAATGATTATTTGCTAACAGCAGACGACAGGGAAGGGGACCACGTCTTCTCTGTTTAGAGAAGTGACAGACAGTTGTTAAACTTTCTTTTTCCGGAGACGATATTTTAATAAAAGTGGTTTCCTGATTAGATATGAATATTTTTTTAATGTAGCGGAATGAAGTAGATGATCAAGGGAAAAATATTTCTGCTTTCATCAAGTAATTCAAAGCATTATACAGTTAAATTTCGACTTATTTAATATTTCATGTTTATGACACACACGTACACACATGCACATACGCACACACGCACGCACGTACACACACACACACACACATACGCATATTTGTATACATATATGTATGTAATATATACACATATCGTGGAGGCGCAATGGCCCAATGGTTAGGGCAGCGGACTCGTGGTCGTAGGATCGCAGTTTCGATTCCCAGACCGGGCGTTGTGAGTGTTTATTGAGCGAAAACGCCTAAAGCTCCACGAGGCTCCGGCAGGGGGTGGTGGCGAACCCTGCTGTACTCTTTCACCACAACTTTCTCTCACTCTATCTTCCTGTTTCTGTTGTACCTGTATTTCAAAGGGCCAGCCTGTATTTGAAAGTGTCACACCGAATCTCCCCCGAGAACTACGTTAAGGGTACACGTGTCTGTGGAGTGCTCAGCCACTTGCACGTTAATTTCACGAGCAGGCTGTTCCGTTGATCGGATCAACTGGAACCCTCGTCGTCGTAAGCGACGGAGTGCCAACATATACACATATGTATATACATATACATATGTGTATGTGCAGTTGCATGACTGAAAAGAGTAAAATAATAAAGCAATATATATATATATATATTGGAAGCTTTGGAGGTGATGTACAGAAATTATATTATAGAAAAAAATTAAGGTACTCAGAAATCTGGAGGTTTGTACATTTACAGATTTGTATTAATGTCACATGTTTTATAAATTAAATAAAGCGCTTTTCACCTAATCGTGTAGGATTTTCAAATTGTTTTGAGCTCACCTTGCGGTGGGGTCTCTTTATATAGTTTTATTGAGTGTGTAGGGGTGGAGAGAGATATATATATAGGATAGTAAGAGAGGGTGAGGAATGGAGGGAAAAGTGAGAGAGAGAGTGTGTGTGTGTGAGTGTGTATATATGTATTATAATTAAAAAAAACAAGAAAAATACAAGAAAAAGCAACAACGTGAGGACGTGGTGCATGCAAATTATTAGTAGATGCTCAGGGAAGGAAAGACAGGTAGTTTTGTGTTTCGAGCAAAAGCAGAAACAGGAAACAGAGGAAAGTCCAAGTGTAAAGGAAGACGGAGGAAAAAAGTCGCCAACAGTTCACTTGAATTTATATTTTGATTGTTCAAATTTACAGAAAAACAAAAGACAAAGACAAGTGTAGGAACAACAAGAAGGTGTATTAGTTTAACGCTTGGGAAGCTTCGAGACTACGCTCTTCGACAGAAATCATTAAGAGTAAAAAAGAACAGAGAGATAATGAAAAAAAAAACAAAAAAGGAGAGTGAAATGATGTGTAGAGTTCAACGGTCCAACATGGCGAGATGACTGGAAAAAGAAAGAGACTGAAAGGGAGATAATAATGATAAAATAAAAATAATAATAACAACAACGATGAAAGTAAACAAACAAAGTTTGTTCTTTTTTAGAAGCGCTGAGATGTATTGTAAGAACAGAAATAAATTTATTTCTCAAACGCGTGATAATGCTATAAATAGCGTGATCAGGATAAATTATTCATTTATTGCAGAAAAATACGCTACTGGCCAGCCATGAGACTCGAACTCACATCTCTGTGATTACGCGTCAAGTGTTTTACCATTAAACTAAACTGCGCAGCAACGAATTCTTCTGCAATTTTAGAAC
>NC_068991.1:61928871-61929310 GCF_001194135.2 Octopus bimaculoides
CTTATGAAGCTAAATTTGTGCGTATGTGAGAATGATGTGTGGGAGTGTGTATGTGTGAATGGGTGTGAGTGAGTACGTAGCTGTGGGTTGAACGTGTGTGCGTGTGTGTGTATGTATGTGTCTTATGTGTGACAGTTGATGTGTACATGTTCAGGTGGTGTGTGCATATGTGTATGTGTGTGTGCATGACCAAATAGTGTATGTCTGTGGGAGAAAGCTATCTGTGATTATGCGTGCTGCGTGTGTGTGTGGAGTGGGAGGGTGTTTGTGAGTGCATGTGTAATGGTGTGTGAAGTGAGTAATGGGGAAGTGGCGATCCATGAGTTGAGATTGAGTTTTACAGTCATGGCCGTCACTGCAGACGATATATATATATACATACATACATACATATACATATATATATATATATATATATATATATATATATATATATATA
>NC_068991.1:61930442-61931167 GCF_001194135.2 Octopus bimaculoides
ATATATATATATGCATGTATATATATACATAATTTATATAATTTTTTTGATAATTTTTGAGGTCTTTTTATATAACTCACTGGATATGAGAATTCTTACTTTAGTAAATTGTTTAATCATGCAATAACTTCATTAAGTGTTTACATGCCCAAACTAGTTAAGTTTTTATCATGATCTTCTAAACGCTATGCTTAGGAAAAATCGTAATTGATTTTCTTATATGTAAAAGTATCCCATTATTAGGTTTTAAATTTAATTTCTATCTTTATTCCATATATTGATTTAAATTTTCTCAATTTCATATTATAAGTTTGCTAAGTTATAAATTATTACCTCCTGTATCATTCAATTCTAATTTCCACCCCTAAAGTTTATATTTCTGATCTCTTTTGGGTTTTTCATTATATTCCCCTTTTATAATTTGATAATCCAAATAAGTATTAGCCACTCCTATCATTCTTTCTTCCATTTATCACCCCTCCCCATCAGGCATCTCCTAACCACTAACCCTACAACATGCACTTTTGTGTAGATAAAGCCAGATATATGGTTCCAGTAGACTGAGAGTCTAGTAGATTGTCCGACATTAATTGATTTATCGCCATTAACTAGAATACAATTGACAACTCTCAATGGATTTGACTCTAAATATTTGAAGACTACATTCTGCATAAAGCCTTCTAAATGTAAGTAACCAGGTCACCACTCTTTCTATCCTGACCCCC
>NC_068991.1:61931177-61936965 GCF_001194135.2 Octopus bimaculoides
ATCTCCTCTGTTGCTCTAAATTATAGCAGGCTTGACGTGGTAGGCATTATTTTCTAAACTCATTCTGCCACAGATATGACAAAAGAAACACTGTAAATATTTTGAGTTCTGTTATTGATGTAAGTATGGTTAAAACAATGGCTATATCCTTATGTTTGAAGTCTATGTGGTCATCTGAAAGTCTTTTTTTTTTTCAAATTGGTGTAATGTTTTCATTAATCAATGAAAGGAACCACTCGAAACGGCCGTAATGAATTCACACATGTACATCTTCGCTACTCATATTTTGTTCACCTAACTCGGAATTTCCACTTCGGAAATACTATAGAAAGTACCTTTATAAAAATGCATGTCTGAATTACTAAGAGCGGATATCTTCACTTATCCGGGTTGCGTTATCTGCACACACGGCAGGAATATCAGGTACAAACACCCCAACACGGAGTCTTGACATTCAATATTCAATTATTATTGTTTGGGTGTGTGGATTAAACCGACCTAGTAAGCTGCCTCAGTTTAAGTACCTTATGTATTAGTTGAAGAGGAAAACAAACGTTAAAGCAAGACAAACGTCTCAAGTCGGGAAAAATTCAAAGTCTTTCAGTTGTTTCTGCGATATCCCAGAGTATGGGAAATTCC
Source organism: Octopus bimaculoides (assembly GCF_001194135.2). Lineage (NCBI taxonomy): Eukaryota > Metazoa > Mollusca > Cephalopoda > Octopoda > Octopodidae > Octopus > Octopus bimaculoides. Next base: position 61,931,817 of record NC_068991.1, read on the forward strand.
ATCATCGGAGACAAATAGGGAAAATGAGGAGGGTATCGATGCTTCTTTTTTCTTCTCTTTCTTCATCTCCTTATTCCTTTTTTCCTGTCCTCTATGTCGGCATTTCATTAATCGACACCCTTCTCGTTTCCCCTATTTGTCTCCGATGACGGAATATCCCATACAGCTGAATTTTTCCCAATAATAATAATGTATATGACTTGAGATATTTGCTTGCCTTAACGTTTGCTGTACTCTTTAACAGTTATGTATCCGCTATATCGGATATATATATTATTGATAGGAAGGACAACAAAAGAAAGAAAGAGACCTCGATATTATGTAAATAGAGGAATTTATCTGTAAAAATATGTGACACTTATTCGGTAGCCATGATAAAACTCCGAGTTTCGGATGCCGGAGTGGGAACTCACACCAACATCTCTTCAGTTATCCGGCCATTGAAAATTCCTGTGTAAAATGACCGTTAAACAAAGGGAAATTACTGTGTGGTTGACCGTTATTAAGACAAAAGAGCTATAGACCGCTTAGTAAGGGGAGAGGGTAAAATTAAGGGGTAGAGAAGTCTATAGTGTTCGCGTAAGCGCACCAATCCGTACATTCGTCTATATTTATATACTAAATCACCCTCGCTTTAAACACACACATGCTCACACACATACTCACCAAAAACTATACATATATGTACATATACATATATATACTCGCATACACACCCACACTCACACGCACACAACAACCCCGCACATGGCTACCGAATAAGTGTCACATATTTTTACAGATATATATATATATATATATATATATATATACATGTATGTATGTAAACAGAGAGAAAGCAAAAACTGGAAATTTTCAGACGATGACAGTTGAAGTATAAATATACTGATATTTATATATATATTAACAGAGCTAACTTAGTGAATAAAAGCACAGAAAATCAAAGAGGATAAGGTATGGGGTTACAAGTCCAACAGCTGTTTCTGGGGATTTATCTTTATTTCATAATTTTGACAGACCTAATATTTGACAGACCTAATATTTGACAGACCTAATATTTACAAAAATATACGGAGCTAGTAATGGAATCAAATAAACAGTGGATGGATCCGGCCTCCGTCTTCAAGATGGAGAGATACAAATCTAAACCACTCAGCATTATGACTTGAGATCACAGATTTTACATGTGACATGTGTATACAATATATATAGTGAAGGTGTGTGGCCTAATCGTTAGGCCGTTGCACTTACGATCGCTGGATCTTTGGTTCGATTCCATGACAGGGAAGCAAGTTGTGTACTTGAGCAAAGTAGCTCCTTTCATGTTGTTTCAGTCCCCTCTTTTGATCGGAGGGTGGGGTTGGTTTGTTGGCCGGCTCGCCTAGCCAGCAGGATGGCGTCATTTGAAGGCTAAAATAATGTGAAAGTGCATTGTGAGCAGCAATGTGTAACAACATATGATGGCCTGGTCGGTCACGTGATAATATGTATATATATTTTGTGTATCTAACCCAAGCACTATTATTTGTTTATTTGCATCATTATCACTATATATCTATGTCTCCCCCCTCTGTCTCTCTCTCTATATATTTTTCGAAGTTTTCTGTGTCAGCAGCACATGGTGTATATTCAACTTAGGGTCTTCATTCCAAATCATGCAGAGAGACAAAGTAAGAATGAAACGGTTAAAAAGGGAGGAAATATGATACATATTGTCAGGGAGAAAGACACGTATATGATAATGTATATATATATATATATGTGTAAGTAGGTAGATAGATAGATAGATAGATAGATAGATAGATAGAGAGATGGAGGGATGAGGCCATTGTACTCAGCTGAAATTTAAAATTCAAATTACACCGTTTTAGCTTTTATTAGTGTTTTTGTTAGTATATGAGATTTTTGTGTCCCCTAAAGGTAAGTCGGATAAGAAGGCACATGGTATTTTTGTGTGGATTTGTAACAATTTATACCTGTTCTGTACATGCTTCTTCGTCACGCAAACATGTCAAAATTTCTATACTATCCTGAGAAACACGTGGAATTTGCCTATTGATATACATATATCTCCGTGAAGTTTTCATGTGAAGTAACATCATGCAAGCTTTAGTTTCATTCGGCTCAACGTCACTCCTTACATGCGTAAATGTGTGTGTGTATGTGTGTGAGTGTATACGTGTATGAGAGAGAGGGAGAGGCAGAGAGAGAGAGAGAGAGAGAGAGAGAGAGAGAGAGAGAGAGAGAGAGAGAGAGAGAGAGAGAGACAGAGAGACAGAGACAGGGACGGAGGCATAAATAATGTGCAAATTATGGAAAGCAGAGAAGAGGAAACACGCAGAGGAAAAATAACAAATTAACAATTAAAAAGAGATAGAAATAAGAAAAGAGTCAGAAGCTTAAATGTACTTTACTTCTCTCTCTCTCTCTCTCTCTCTCTCTCTCTCTCACTCTCTCTCTCTCTCTCTCTGTATGCACACACACACACATATATATATGTAGATATATATACTAGTCTGATCAATAAGTATCCGGACTGTTACCATAGTAACGAAGTTAAAGCACGCAGAATAAAGCCGCTTGCCAGAGATTGACCTTCAACTCTGATGTGTATGTGCACTACGTTTTAACGTTCTAGCTCATTTCCACTGTTTACAGCAGTGCTTGGAAGGAAGGTGTGTAGTGTGTGATCGTCGCATTGACTGTGACGGAGAAACCTGCGCAGAGAATCTGCATCAAATTTTGCCAAAAGTTTGGCGGTACCTGCTCAGAGGCCTATACAAAGCTTTCAAAAAGTTTTCATCGTTCTCAACACAATCAAGGAGATATTGTGCAACTGAAAGCCGAGTGTCTTTTCCGTCAGCTGAAAGCAGCTTAGGCACAAACTTGGCAGACACGCGTTTCATACCCATATCTTCTGTGATAATAAACTGAACTGAACCGTAACTAACCTGAACACCCTTCGATAACTCGGGGATGCTGATTCGACGATTTCCCTTCACAGCTGCATGCACATTTTTCCCAGTTCTGCTGGTTGCGGGTTTCTCAGAATGTTTGTAAATATTGACATTTTTTCGGCCATCCTGGTAACACGTCTGAATCACTCGTACGTACACTTGTGTGCGGCTCATACACTCCTCTCCATACACTTTCTGCAACTTTGTCTAGGTCTCTGAGCAGGTATCACCATGATAACTTTCTCTGTTATGGTCAGTGCGACGATTACACGCAACACACCTTCCTTCCAAGCACTACTGTAAACAGCGGAAGTGAGGTAGAACGTTAAAACTTAGTGCGCATGCACAGCAGTGTTCAAGGTCAAATTTCGCCGAGCGACTTTATTCTGCGTGCTTTACCTTCGTTATTATGGCAACAGTCCTGATACTTATTGATCAGACCTCGTGTATATATTATTATTATTATTATTATTATTATTATTATTATTATTATTATTTATTTATTTATTTATTTATCTATTTATTTGTTATATCTTTCTCCGTTTTCTTCCTCTGTTTAGACGAACTTTCCTACCTTTTCGGACAAAACCTTTTGTAACCTTCGTCCTGTCTTTGTCCTTACATGTTTTTAATTGATATTAGCCCTTGTGGCCAATGAAACGAATTAATTATTATTATTATTATTATTATTATTATTATTATTATTATTATTATTATTATTCTATACGTACATATATGTCTATCAACAGACAAACGTGTATACATGTACGTAAATATATATACACACCCATATATGCATATATATACATTCATGTATGTAAAATTATATATATGAAGTTATATAATGTATGTAAAAAAAATATATGTATAACAAAAAAAAATCTTAAAATGACGACGCGAACCGTGAATCTGGCAGAGTGAATTTGTATCGAAGATGGAGACGACCAAACAATTGGCGCTCATTAACATTTCCCTATCTCTCTTCCCCACCCCCTCTCTCTCTCTATCTCTCTCTCTCCATCGCTTCCTTCTCTCACTCTACCTCTCTTCCTTTCTATCTCTGCACCACATTCTTTCTCTCTTGTTTAGTCTTACCGTTCGTTGTAAACTAGTAAGATTAAACAAAACGAAATCCGAATTTCCTCCTCTACACGACTCGGTGTCTAGCGAGAGCATCCGGTCGCGTATGCTATGTAACCACTCTATGCTATGTATCAACATAACATAACTTCTCGTCAATTTGTGTTACTTAATAAAAAGTGTCTGGCCGCCATTACTGTTAAAACGTTTATTGTCAGCTTGAAACGTTTCTTCACCATTTTGTTTTAGACTTACGCTCAGATAAACAGAAATATATTCAAAAGCCATACGTACACACACACATATGTATATACATACATACATGCATACATACATACATACATACATACATACATACATACATACATACATACATACGTACATACACAAACACACAAACTCATACACATATTTATACACATACACATCAACACATATATACTTATACATACATACGTACACCCCCCCCCCACACATATATATGTATATATATATATATACACATACACGTATAAATATATATGCACACATGAACAGTGATGAGTATATTTTATGCATATATATATATATACGTTTCATTGTGTTCAAATAACTGTCCGTGTGTATCCAGTACCAATACATACATACATACACACATACATACATACATACATACATACATACAAACATACATACATACATACATACGTACGTCCATGCATGCATACATACATACATACATACATACGTACGTCCATGCATGCATACATACATACATACATACAAACATACATACATACATACGTACGTCCATACATACATGTATACATACATACATACATACATACATACATATGTTTATATACATGTATATATAAATATATATATATAGGTATGCACTCTCATGGTGTTTTTTTTTTCATCTATTTATTTAATTAATAATTTTTTTTTCTGCATTCCAACATCAGTATTGTTATTACAATTTTTTTTTTCTTTTTTTAGAAACTTGCTCCTTTTACTACTAACGGTAGAAAATATATTCTCTCTCCACTGTATAACTCTCTTTGTTCTTCCACATTGTCTTACACACACACACACACACACACACACACACACACACACACACACACACA
>NC_068991.1:61937733-61939941 GCF_001194135.2 Octopus bimaculoides
TATATATATATGCATATATGTATGTATGTATGTATGTATGTATGTTTGTTTGTATGCATTTGTAGATATAAATAAATATATATGTATATACACACAGGCATTTATGCGTGTGTGTATATTTATCTAACTACCTACATATATACCCACATACATATCTAGTTACTTACCTACCCACCTACGTTCATACATAATACATACATACATACATACATACATACATGCATGCATGTATGCAGCCAATTTCTTAGTTATTCATGCTCATCAGAAATATAACCTGACCGACATATAAGCTTACACCTCCCCACACATGCGCACACACGTGTATACATATATACAAGAATACATACATACATACATGCATACACACAGAGAGACAGACAGACACACACACACACATAAATATATAGATAGATATACACAAACACATACACACATACACAGCATTATATGCACTGATACCCATTGTCCTTCATTTAGCCATAAATACCCATGCATTTCCATTTTTATAGATATACGCTTCGATGCACACAAGCGAACATAGATGACACCAGCACTTACACGTAATCACATAGAGACACTTCACACATACACATACACATACTGATGCAGTTGTACACACACACCTCCGCACCACACACATTCATGCAGAACCATAAATACTTACAACACCCGCCCACTCACACACACGCATACATATATGCGCGTACGTGTGTCTATCTACATGGTGCGAGAGGTATTTGAGGACACATAGGAAGACATATTCTTTTACTCTTTTACTCTTTTACTTGTTTCAGTCATTTGACTGTGGTCAAGCTGGAGCACCGCCTTTAGTCGAGCAAATCGACCCCGGGACTTATTCTTTATAAGCCTAGTACTTATTCTATTGGTTCTTTTGCCGAACCGCTATGTGACGGGGACATAAGCACACCGGCATCGGTTGTCAATCAATGCTAGGAGAACAAACACAGACAGACAGACAGACACACACACACACACACACACACACACATATATATATATATAAATATACATATATACGACGGGCTTCTTTCAGTTTCCGTCTACCAAATCCACTCACAAGGCTTTGGTCGGCCCGAGGCTATAGTAGAAGACACTTGCCCAAGATGCCACGCAGTGGGACTGAACCCGGAACCATGTAGTTGGTAAGCAAGCTACTTACCACACAGCCACTCCTAACCTCCTTAATCTCGTCGAAACCAAATGCTTTTAGTTTAATGAAACGTTCTGCATAGATTCTCGTTAAACTTTTCCATAAGATAATTCTGTCAGCCCGATGATCTTTTTTCATTTCGGACATTATCTGGACAATGGTAGCCTTCAGTGAAGTCATGGTATTGAGAAGATGTCGACTAGTCTCCCTTTCATCAACGCTCCAGATGTCATAGTTCATGGAATTTAAATCTAGCGGGTTTGGCGTCCACAAGTTTGGTGCTACATGATCTTAAACATTGTCTGACATTCAGTTTTTGGGTTACGTGGGGTTTGTGAAGTGCCGAGTCTTGTTGAAACACGTACGGCTTTCTGCAACCTACTTTATCCATTCAGGGCTTAACAACTTTCTCCATTACCTGAGATTATCTACCAGCATTAATTCTGAGACCCCGCATAAAGATGTGAAGATGTGAGGTAGCGTGAAATGACCTTTGTTATTCTGTACTTCTAAAACCATTACAGTCACTAGAAGCTTTCGTCTTTTTATCTTTTTTATTTTTTATATTTTTTAATTGTTTTAGTCTATTGACTGAGGCCATGCTGGAGCACTGCTTTGAAAAGTTTTAGTCAGACAAATCGACCCCCAGGACTTTTTTTAAAGCCTCATACTTATTCTATCGGTTTATTGCGTTGGACGGCTAAGTTACGGGGACGTAAGCACACCAACACCGGTTATCAAGTGGTAGTGGGAGACAAACACAGACACAAATACATACACGCACACATACATACATAATACTTACATACATATATATACATACATATGTGTGTGTGTGTGTGTGTGTGTGTGTGTGTGTGTGTGTACGACTTGCTTCTTTCAGTTTCCGTCTACCAAACCCATTCACAAGGCTTTAATCGACGCGAGCTTTAGCAGAAGACACTTTCGCAAGGTGCCAGGTAGTGGGACTGAACCCGGAACTGCGTTGTTGGGAAGCGAGTTGCTTACCACACAGCCACCCCTACTTAGTATGCATC
>NC_068991.1:61940300-61942492 GCF_001194135.2 Octopus bimaculoides
TCTGTGCGTACGATTTGTATTAAATGTTCACGTACACTATAGTTCTAATTTTTTTATTGCCCACAAAGGGGCTAAACATTGAGGGGACAGACAAGGACAAACAAACGGATTAAGTCGATTATATCGACCCCAGTGCGTAACTGGTACTTAATTTATCGACCCCGAAAGCATGAAAGGCAAAGTCGACTTCGGCGGAATTTGAACTCAGAACGTAACGGCAGACGAAATACCGTTAAGCATTTCGCCCGGCGTGCTAACGTTTCTGCCAGCTCGCCGCGTACACTATAGTTCTGATAGTCCATTCCAGCACATGAAATTGTTTAGTGATGGCCCTTATTGATTTTCTGGGATCATCATCGATGATGTCTGGAACCCGTTGGATGAATTGTGGTACCCTTATAATGTCTGAGCGTTTCGAAAATTTTTTTTTCTGCTTAATACGGTTGAAAAATTCCCGCTAAGGGCATCTAATTAAATCCAAACTTCATGTACAAATGATCTTGCAGCATTTGGAAAGTTAGCAATTTCTAAATTGATGTCTTCTACATATATGGCAACAATGATTGCATATCTTTTCATTTCTTACTTTTTTTTTGTTTCAATTTTATCTGCCACGGGGGATCAAGAAGAAATAATACTAAAAAAACAAAAAAAAAAACAGAATAAACTTATAATTGGTTTTCTATATATACGCAATTCTTTTCTATTCATTTAACTCTGTTATATATTTCTTTATTGTATTGTATCTGGTTTGAAGTATTTTTGTTCATTATTAACAGTCATGTTACGAACACACGCGCTCACGCGTGCGCAAATGTATTCGCAACTCATATGCACATAACACAGAGTTGTAGATAAGGATCAAACTAACAGAAATAGATGCACACACAAATATACACAAAATATATTTTTATGCGCACTCTGTTATACACGCACAGACACATACACTGTTACACATACGCACGCACGCGCGCACACACACACACACACGCGCGCGAGCTCATACTCACATATAAATATCACGATTGTCTGATGAGACGGAGGTTGTAACATCTGGCCATACCCTGAATATTGGTGACTTTGTTACATTGACTTTTTTTGTGAAATACTGCAATCATACTATCGGAATCAGTCTGTCTGTCTATCTATCTATCTATCTATCTATCTATCTATCTGCCTGTCTGTCTGTCTTCCCTGCTGAGATTACCGTGGTCTTTTCCGTAGGCTTTTCTCTCCATGAATAAACCTAATGTTACCCCATTTTACACTATTGACATTTTCTGTGATATACGATACCCCTTTTTTTTCCCCTACCGATCCCTTTTGATCGGATTTTTTAAATTTTTATTTTACCTTTTTTTTTATTTTTAAAGAAAAGCTCTACAGTTGTATTTGTCCCCTCTCTGTGTAGCCCTGTGTGGCTAATAAAAGAAAGATATCTATCTATCTATCTATCTATCTATCTATCTATCTATCTATCTATCTATCTATATATGTCTACCTGCCTGTCTGTTGGCCTGTCTATGTATGTATGTATGTATGTATGTATGTATGTATGTATGTATGTATGTATGTAGGTATGTAGGTATGTATCTATCTATCTATCTATCTAGCTGTGGGGGGGGATTGATTGACACACATGAATGCAAACACATTACAAATACATACAACCTTACATACATACGTACATACATACATACATACACACATACATACATAGGTACACACATACCTACCTATTTACCTACATATAAGCATATAAACAGACAAACATATACATAAATACCTATATGCATACACACGAACATCCATACATACATACATACACACATAATACTTACAGCCATGCACGTATCCAACAATTCAACCATCCATGCCTGCCTGCATGCATGCATCCATCCATCCATACATCGATCGATCCATCCATCCGTCCAGCCATCCATCCAGCCAACCAGCCAACCAGCCAGCCATGCCAACATACATATTTCGAGTCAGTTCAGTACATGTATGGTGTGTATTAGTTATTATTAGAAAGCGAACACCTCTCCACCGCTTCTCTCTTCATGTTTAATTATAGATGTGTTAATCAGATGTCAGTAGGTTTAGAGGTGACTCCATATGACATGGGAAGGGAATAGGTGCAATAGACAGACATTGTGGTGGTGGTGGTGGTGGTGGTGGTGGTGGTGGTG
>NC_068991.1:61942997-61944818 GCF_001194135.2 Octopus bimaculoides
GAGGTGACGGTGGTGGTGGTGGTAGTGGTGGTGGTGGCGGCGGTGGCATTGGTGGCGGTGCTGGTGCTGGTAATCGTTGAGGTGGTGGTGTTTGTGGTGGTGATGGCGGTGGTGATAGGGGTGATTGTAGGTGGCTGTGGTGGTGGTAATGGTTGTAGGTGTTTGTCGTGGTTACGGTGGTAGTAGTGTTCGTGGGGATTGTGGTGACAGTAGTGGTGGTAGTATTAGTAGTGTCTGTAAAGATGGTGGTGGCGGATCTTGTTGTTGGTGGTCGTTTTTAGGACTTTGATGGTTTGTTGGAGTGGAGGCTCGTCGAGAGTGGTATAGCGTTACCATAGTCACCCCCAAAACCACCACCATCACCATCACCACCACGACGGTTGTGGTGGTGGTTGGTAGGTGATGGAGTAATCATTAATAACTGTGCGGTTGTTTGTGGCATAGTGGAAGCCGCTTATTATGATTACTGATAATATTATCGAAAACTTGAGCGTCCCTGAGTATTTTTTTTTGTGGGGGGGTGTTATAGCTATTATTATTATGTGAAGGCGCGTGGCCATGTGGTTAGGGGTGTTGTGTTCACGATCGTGAAGGCGGAGGTTCCATTCTCGGACCAGGCGTTACATTGTGAATCTTGAGGAAAAACTCTTCATTTCACATTGGCTCTGCACAAAACGTCAACATTTCGTCTGTCTTAACGTTCTGCGTTCAAATTCCGCCAAGATCAGCTTTTCAATTCATCATTTCTGGGGTCGAAAAAAAGATACCAGTCGAGCACTGGGATTCGATGAAATGGCCTTACCCCTCCCCCTAAAATCATTACCCTCGTGCCGAAATTTGAAACTATTTTACTCTCATATTTTTCTGTTCCAGGTTATGTTTCTTTTACGTTATCCTTAATGTGTTATTTATTTGATTATTAATTTATTTCAAATCACAGGGCGGTGAGCTGGCAGAATCGTTAGCATGGCGGGCAAAATGCTTAGCAGTATTCCGTCCGTCTGTTCGTTCTGCGTTCAAATTCTGCTGAGGTCGCCTTTACCTTTCATTCTTTCGGAGTCGATAAAATAAGCACCAGTTAAGCATTGTGGGGTCGATATAATCGACTGTCCCCAATTCCCCAAATTTCAGGCATTGTGCCTAAAGTAGAAAGGATAATAATCAACTTATAAACGCGGCGATCTGGCTGAGTAGTTATAATACCGGGCAAAATGCTTAGCAGCATTTCGTCCGTCTGTACGTTCAAATTCCACCGAGGTCGACTTTACCAATCATCCTTTCGGGATCTATAAAATAAGTACCAGTTGAATAGTGGGATCGATGCAATCGACTTAACCCCTTGTACCAAAATCAGAAGCCAGATTATTTCAAAACATTCGACTGTGTCAAATATATGAAATATATCATCACCTACACAATACATGTAGTGTTAATATACTTGCTGAAGGAGATATTTCTCTCTGTCGATAAGTCTAGAGTCACATTTGACAAATTACATTCATAGATCTCTTTTACACTTTTACTTGTTTCAGTCATTTGACTGCGGCCATGCTGGAGCACCGCCTTTATAGTCGAGCAAATCGACCCCAGAGCTTATTCTTTGTAAGCCTAGTACTTATTCTATCGGTCTCTTTTGCCGAATCGCTAAGTTACGGGGACGCAAACACACCAGCATCGGTTGTCAAGCGATGCTGGGAGACAAACAGACACACAAACATATGCACTCACATACATATACATACACACATATATATATACGACGGGCTTCTTTCAGTTTCCGTCTACCAAATCCACTCACAAGGCTTTGGTCGGCCCGAGGCT
>NC_068991.1:61944828-61948243 GCF_001194135.2 Octopus bimaculoides
GTCTACCAAATCCACTCACAAGGCTTTGGTCGGCCCGAGGCTATAATAGAAGACACTTGCCCAAGATGCCACGCAGTGGGAATGAATCTGAGACCATGTAGTTGGTAAGTAAGTTGCTTACCATACAGCCAAGCTTTACAAATGTTTATGGATGTCTTCATTTGCCATTTTCAGATCAGCTAGAAGCAAATCAGTTCTATATGTGTTTCCCTAACGCAACATAGCGAGCGACCTTTGTAGTCAAACTATACTGAAGGAAACAATGGGAATAATTGCAACTCTTCCATGGTCTACACTTCGTGAAACTCGACGGAGTGGAAGTAAGCCAGGGCAATGGATGATAATGGCTTCAAATCTCTGGACTAAAAGCAGAAACAGAAGGTCGTATTTTAGCTGCACGAGACCAATGGTTAGCGAGAAATAACAACAAAAATTAAATAATGGAAAATATTATCAACAAAGTGAACACTAAGCAGCCAGTACAATGAAACAGTTGAGCACATCATTTCCGGTTATCTAATCATTGACAAGGCCGAGTAAATTGAATTGAAATAAGTAGGAAATGGGACAAAAGAGAAAAGAAAAGAATATATATGTGTGTGCCCGTGTGCCCGTGTGTGTGTGTGTGCCCGTGTGTGTCTGCCTATCTATCTATCTATCTATCTATCTATCTATCTATCTATCTATCTATCTATCTATCTATCTATCTATCTGTCTGTCTGTCTGTCTAGATAACTCGCATCGGAATCACCGAGAATAGTATTGTTTTTGTTGGCACTCCGTCGCTTACGACGTCGAGGGCTCCTGTTGATCCGATCAGCGGAACAGCCTGCTCGTGAAATTAACGTGCAAGTGGCTGAGCACTCCACAGACCCCGTGTACCCTTAACGTAGTTCTCGGGGATATTCAGCGTGCCACAGTGTGACAAGTCTGGCCCTTTGAATTACAGGCACAACAAACACAGGAAGTAAGAGTGAGAGAAAGTTGTGGTGAAAGAGTACAGCAGGGTTCGCCACCATCCTCTGCCGGAGCCTCGTAGAGCTTTAGGTGTTTTCGCTCAATAAACACTCACAACGCCCGGTCTGAGAATCGAAACCGCGATGCTATGACCGCGAGTCCACTGCCCTAACCACCGGGCCATTGCGCCTCCACACCGAGAATAGTAGATACCGATATTTCGCCACAGCACATCAGCATATAGACTCCATTCTATATGCATATAAGTCAAAGACCAGCGATTCACTTCGTTTCGAAATGATCCGAGTAAATGTTATAGATAAACCACGGTGATAGTGAAATATTGGCATCTAGCATTTTCGGTGATTCTGAGACAAGTTGTCTCGTCTTCTCTGTGACATTCAGGAGTTCTCTAACACTCGGCATCGTCTGGGGACCTTTCCCCGGACGCAATACCGCAGAAAATTTGGCATATAAACAAAATACATACACTATGCATGTGCGATCGATAATGTTAACAACAATGACGGTTTGTGATTTAGGTACAAAGCTAACAATTTTGAGGGGAGTGGGGTGGGGTGGGGGCTAATCGATACCATCGACTGGTTCTTCATTATATCGACTCCGAAAGGATGAAAGGCAAAAATTGATCTCGGTGGGATTTGAACCTACAACATAAAACAGTCAGAAGACATGTCACTAAGCATTTTGCCTGCGAAGCATTTCTCCCTGCGTGCTAACGATTCTGCCAGCTCGCCGCCTAAACAACAACAACAACAACAACAACAGCAGCAGCAGCAGCAGCAACAGCAACAACCACAACAACAACAACAACAACAGCAGCAGCAGCAGCAACAACAACAACAACCACAACAACAACAACAACAACAACAGCAGCAGCAGCAGCAACAACAACAACCACAACAAGAACAACAATAATAATAATAATGACAATGATAATAATAATAATAATAATAATAATAATAATAATAATAATAATCCTTTCTACTATTGGTACAAGGCCTGGAATTTCAGGGGAGCAGAATAGTCTATTACATCTACCCCAGTACTTGACTGGTACTTAATTTATCGATCCCGAAAGGATGAAAGGCAAACTCGACCTCGGCGGAATTTGAACCTAGAACGTAGCGACGTGGCGAAATACTGTACCACTAAGTATTTCTTTCGGCGTGTTAACAATTCTGCCAAGCTCGCCGCCTTAACAATATTAATAATAATGATTTCAAATTTTTGTCACAAAGGTAGCTTGGGGTAGGAGGTACTTGACTTGGTACTTAATATATCGACCCCGAAAGAATGAATGTCAAACTAGACCACGGCGGAATTTGAACCCAGAACGTAGCGACGGGGTGAAATGCCACTAAGCATTTCTCTCGTCGTGTCAATAATTCTGCCAAGCTCCCCGCCTTAACAATATTAATAATAATGATTTCAAATTTTTGTCACAAAGGCAGCTTGGTGGAGGAGATTAAATCGATTACATCGACCCCAGTACTTGACTGGTACTTAATATATCGACCCTAAGCTTCTCCCGGCGTGCTAACGATTCTACCAGCTCGCCACCTTGTTGCAGGTAATAATAATAATAATAATAATACACTTTCAATACAGTAAACATAAGAGCACCACAGCAAACCACAGCACATACCCAAGGCGCACAGAGCTGCGCTCGGTAGTGAAGTGAAAGCACGTTATAAAAATAAAACTACTGAATAATAATAATAATAATAATAATAGCACAGGCGCTGGATGAGGCGCTAAATGACGATGGGAGTAAACAGTGGGGTCGAATAAAGTATAAGAAGACTAGGGGAAGGACGAACGGTGTTAAACTATTAAAGATAATGAAAGACAAATTAAAATTTATAAAATACATACCGAATTTGATGGCATAAAAGAGGTATTAGCTTATGAGACACACCTTAATTTCAGCGGCAAGTATTCTGTTCAAAAGGTTTTAGTGCATTAAAGCTTGAAATATTTAAAGCAATTTAGCGGTGTATTACAAGACATTACAAAACTAAATTAGCTAGGGATGAAAGCATTATATAAAAAGTAAGTCAACAGTAGAGCTGAACATAAAGCAAGAAATCACCAGAGTGAAAATATCCTCCATGATTACTATAATAAAACATACCACCAGACCACTAGTGCCTGACCTGTTACAAAGTCTTCTGAGCATACATCGGACTGTTTGGCCACAGCTGGACACGGTGCCCCGTCTTCTCCTCCCATCTGATGCCCTTGGTCATCGTTGACAACGACGGATGAACTGGTATAATAAAACACTATTATTATTATTATTATTATTATTATTATTATTATTATTATTATTATTATTATTATTATTATTATTATTGATATTAAGGAAAAAATGTTATTACGGAGTTAGGCTAAATAGAAGAGATCGTCTGGATTAAAATCAGCCAAGAGTGTT
>NC_068991.1:61948456-61950340 GCF_001194135.2 Octopus bimaculoides
TGAAAGACGCCCGTCGTATATATGTATATGTGTGTGTGTATGTTTGCGTGTCTGTGTATGTTTGCGTGTCTGTGTTTGTCCCCCTAGCATTGCTTGACAACCGATGCTGGTGTGTTTATGTCCCCCGTCATCTAGCGGTTCGGCAAAAGAGACCGATAGAATAAGTACTAGGCTTACAAAGAATAAGTCCTGGGGTCGATTTGCTCGACTAAAAGCGGTGCTCCAGCATGGTCGCAGTCAAATAACTGAAACAAGTAAAAGAGTATATATACATACATACATACACACACACTCACGCATGCATACATACATGGACGTATACATACATACATACATACATACATACATACATACATACATACATACGCACACAAATGCTCAGGAGATGAAAAATAAACAGCAAACTTTCAAAGTACAAGGATCCTTTAAATAAGTGATAAGCAAAACATAGAAATGAAACTGAGAAGCGGTGCCAAGAATAATTGGGGCACTAAGCAAATTTGAAACAAAAAAATAAACAAATAAATAAATAAATAGATACGTAACATAAACAAACAAATAAATAAATCCCCCCCCCCAAAAAAAAACTTATGAACGAAAACATTAAAGCAAATTACAGAAAAGCAGGGCTCACAACGGTACACACAGTTCAAAAAGACGGCTTCTGTTCAATAGTACAATGGAAATGTTAACACACTGTCTACGTAGAACGCATACGCATATACCCTCTTACCAATCACGAGCCAATAAGATAGCACAGCACATCATGTTCTTACATAATCGATAGCCAACTTAATAATACTGATAATAATTGACTTAGGCGGCGTAGTGGGTGGTGCAGGTGTTCGTGTTGTGTGGTAGTGGTGGTGGCGGTAACGGGGCGGGGGGTTGCTCCTTCCTTTACACCTATTTTAGGAACTGTGAAATTGGCGAGAGTCAGATCGAGGCAGCATACTACATTTATATATATATATATATATATATATATATGTATATGTATATATATATATACATATACATATATACATACATATATATATATAATGTGTGTGTGTGTGTGTGTGTATATATATATGTATGTGTGTGTATGTATATAAAGCGCGTGATTGCATCGATGCTGGTTGTGAGAATGTTCAAGGAAAACGGTGAAAAACTATTGGCTGTTTGTTGACTATTTTGGAAGGGAAAGATGGTGAGTGAGAAGAAGGGGAAGAGAGAAGGACAGAGTGAGGCAGGAAAAGGGGAGTGAGAGAGGGGGACATACAGAGAGAGAGAGAGAGAGAAAGAAGGGGGGGAATGAGGAGAACGTGATGTGGGTTAATATATATCATTGATGTAAGCGACGAAGAGGAAATGATGATCTTTAAACATCAAAAGGATCAACATTGTTTTAGTTTCTGGCACGAAGACAACGCTGCGAATTGATCGCACAGACAAGCAGGTTGGCCAAAATGGTGGTCCTGGTGTGTGTATATGTGTGTGTATGGTGGTGATGGTGGTATTAGTACTGACGAACATGTAGGTTGTAAGGAGAGAGAATGAGATGTTGTACCATGATGCAGTCGAACATCTTGTAATTGGACGTAGTCCAGTTTCTCATAGCAGAAGTTTTGTACTCCGTATATTTTTGTTGTTGTTTGTTTATTTATATTTTGTTTTGTTTATATTTTTTGTTTGCTTTTGGTGTTCAACTAGGGTTGGTTGTGGGGCCAGGTCATGATTAATTATAACGTTAGTAGTAAAGTACCAAAACTTACACCTCTTTGTGTGTTTGTGTGTGTGTGTGTGTCTATAGTTGTCCGTGTTTGTGTATGCATTTAAATATGTATATAGATGTACGTTCATACATATGTATGAATATATATATATATATATATATATATG
>NC_068991.1:61952394-61953364 GCF_001194135.2 Octopus bimaculoides
ATATATATATGGGAGTGTGTGGGGATGTATGTGAGAGTGTGTGTGTGTGAATGTGAGAGTGTATGTGTGTGTATGAGTGTGTTTCTTTGTGCCTGTGTACCCGCCGCTTGACAACCGGTATTGGTTTGTTTACATCCCCGTAATTCAGTTGTTTGGTAAAAGAAATCGATAGAATAATTACCAAAGTTAAAAAGAAGGCGGTACACCAGCATGGTCACAGTCGAAAGATTGAAACAAGTAAAAGATAACGGATAAGAAAGAATTCGAGGAATAATAAGAATTCGAGTAATAATATTCTTTTATATTCTAAGAACAAGGCCTGAAATTTTGGAGGAGAGACCAGTCGATTAGATCGACCTTAGTATGCAACTGGTACTTAATTTATCGACGCCGAAAGGATGAAAAGTGAAGCCGACCTTGGCTGAATTTGAACTCAGAACATAACGACATGAAATACAGCGAAGCATTTCGCCCGGAATGCTAACGATTCTGCCAGCACGCCGCCTTGTCACGGGTAATAATATGCGAGACCATTTAGATTACGTTGAAGATAATAATTACGAGAACAACGGAATGATGCCACTAAAATTGGAGCGTTTAATAACAGAAGAATCTGAGCCTAGTTTGGGTTATTAAATGTTCAAAGATGGAAATTAGGAATACAAATTAGGTCAGTCCATCCAATTGGAAGTGGAAGCAGAAATAATGAAGTATGCTGATTATTTCAAGAACTTAGACAAATATGGCTCTAAGTACGGCTCACTTGGTTTCGAGTTTGTAGAAAGAATTACACATATATGTAATCTATATATGTACGCGTGCATGTGTTTGTGTGTGTGTGTGTGTATGTGTGTGTGTGTGTGTGTGTGTGTGTGTGTGTGTGAGTAATGCATATATGACATATGAATAATCTATATTATAAATATGAAAATAATGTATGTATATATGCATAAACGTATCTACGTATACA
>NC_068991.1:61953935-61956239 GCF_001194135.2 Octopus bimaculoides
GTGAAATTAACGTGCAAGTGGCTGAGTACTCCACAGACACGTGTACCCTTAACGTAGTTCTCGGAGGATATTCAGCGTGACACAGAGTGTGACAAGGCTGGCCCTTCGAATTACAGGCACAACAGAAACAGAGTGAGAAAAAGTTGTGGTGAAAGAGTACAGCAGGGTTCGCCACCATCCCCTGCCGGAGCCTCGTGGAACTTTAGGTGCTTTCGCTCAATAAACACTCACAACGCCCGGTCTGGGAATCGAAACCGCGATCCTATGACCGCGAGTCCGCTTCCCTAACCACTGGGTCATTGCGCCTCCACACGCACACATACACATACACACACACACATGTATGTATGTATATTAATATGTATATCTGTCTGATTTTCTCTTTCTTCCTCCCCCTCTCCGTATGTACATATACATCATATGTATACACACTCGCTCTCTCATACATATACATACATACGCACACACATTTGTACGTATGTATATAGATATATTGAAAGTTTGTTTGAATCGTTACTTGGTCTCGGCTTTGAATAAACATTCGTCCCTTCCTTGTAATTTTGAATACTTTCTTCACGATAATTGCATTTCACACCAATGTGGTATCACCAACCACACACAGACACACACACACGCAAAAACACTAACATATATGACTACATTAGTACATTAATACCTTTTCATCCGACTCATCATTCGAAATAAGCTTAACATAGCATTATCCTAACATTCCGGCACTAATTTGTCCTATATAATGTTTGGAAAATATTAACAATTAAGACGCCGCATTAATAATACAGTAGGTCATCAGATGTTCCCTGATTCTCAGATTTTTTTAACCTTATTCTCAAACTCAAGAAAGGTAGCTTTCGTTGAATGAAAAATTCCTAAACCGGACACTTTAACGAAATCACTATCTCACCCGTTACTAATCCGAAAAGATATGTGCTTACACGTCTATGTGATGTATCAGTGTTAATTTGTTTTAGTCTTTTCCTTCTCCCTGAAGTTTTTATATTCATGATTTGATTCCTTCCTCTTTGCATTTCAGTTTGTACAAGTCTCTCACAGGCTTAAATGAGTATCTGTAATTGGTATACGAGATAATTATCAAAGAGTGTAGAAACACCGTCAAATCATTAAATAAATGAAATAAGAACATTCTTTCAGTACATTTAATCTAGATGGTGCGAGAGGTATTTAAGGACATACTTGATAATGTGATAATATAAATCTAATAAAGGTAAAACCAAACATATTTTAATTAAAAATTGTGAATTATGTTCTCAATAGGCTTTTTTTTTTTAAGATTACTTTATGAATCCGCCAACGGCTTCGATTGTTGTTACAATGTTGTATCGGAATCGTTTAGAGTTACATTATATGCCTGCACTAAAGGGCCTTTATTAATTTCGAATACCACCGGGTAAAGTTGACATTTAGGGAAGCTATGGTATTGTGAAGATGCTGATTAATCTTCCCTTTCAATAATACCTTAGTCCATGAGTTTTAAATCTGGTGAATTTGGAGGCCACGAGTTTAATGTTACTTGTGAATTTCGTTCTTGGGTTACGTGAGTTTTGCGAGAAAGTGGTCAGTCTTGCTGAAACATGTATGAATTTTCACAGCGTATTTCATTCACCCAAAACTTAAGAAATGTCTCCAGCA
The DNA here is from genome assembly GCF_001194135.2 of Octopus bimaculoides. Taxonomy (NCBI): domain Eukaryota; kingdom Metazoa; phylum Mollusca; class Cephalopoda; order Octopoda; family Octopodidae; genus Octopus; species Octopus bimaculoides. Next base: position 61,955,604 of record NC_068991.1, read on the forward strand.
ACTCGACGTATCCAGCAGCATCAATTCCAAGGTACTGTGGAAAAATGTGAGGTAGCATGACATGGCCTTCATTATTCACCACAACTAAAATCATTACAACTGCCGGAATCTTAGTGTGCATCCCTTTGGAGATAACAGAAGGATCTACAAATAACCATCGGTCATTTTTCCTGTTAGAATTTTGGTCTTGGTCGAAGTTTTACTCACCAAGAAAGAACCAGAGCCTGCCATGTTCGCGAAAGATTTTAACTTCGTTAAGTGAACGCTGTGTGCAGATTAAAAGAGTTTCTTGTATTATTGCATACATAAATTTGCCTTTCCCCACAACATACCACTCGTTATTCTGGTAGTCCACTCCGATACATGAAGTCCTTTGGTGATGGCCTTCATTGACTTTCTGGCATTATCGTCAATAATCTTTTAAACCTCACTGAGTTTCTGCGATTACCATCGATAATGTTTTGATAATGCGGCGCCCTCGTAGTGTTTGAACGTTTAGAAAGTTTAGAAAGCTTTAGAAAGTCTTCTACTACAGCCTCAGGCCGCCCAAAGCCTTGTGAGTGGATTTGGTAGACGGAAACTGAAAGAAGACTGTCGTGTATATGTATATATATATATATATATATATATATATAT
>NC_068991.1:61963114-61964015 GCF_001194135.2 Octopus bimaculoides
TTGCATCATAGCAAATCAGCGAGATTTTGGCGAGATTTAAGATTTTAGAAATTTGGAAAGTTTCTGCCGTATGGAAGGAAGTCAGATTGTTCTTTTATACTGGGAATATGGTACGCGTAAATTCAAAGACTAGAGATTTAGACAAACCAAAAGCAATAATAATAATGATAATAATAATAATGATGATGATAATAATAATAATAATAATAATAATAATAATAATAATAATAATAATAATAATAATAATAATAATAAGTTTCCTACATTGGCACAAGGCCACAAATTTGAAGAGGATGAGTTTTGTTGATAGTTGTACGACTTCTGCCAAAAGATAAATATGTATATATATACGCATAAATACGTATATATATATGTATATACAAATATATATATATATGCCTATATATATATATATATATATATATATATATATATATGTGCGTGTATATATGTATGTATGTGTGTGAGTCTGTGTGCAGTGCTTGTATCTGCGTGTATATATGTAAGTATGCCTATGTTGTCCAAGTATGTATATGTGTAAACGTGTGTATGTATCTATAATCACGAGACACAGTGTGAATGTAACGCTACAGAGATGACCGTTAATTTGCAGATCAGCTGTTTCGCAGGATTATCTCAGTTGGACATGTGCCCAGATAGCAAAATGTAAATGCTGGACAAGTTGTAACAATGGAGTGGTGCGGGTGTTTGAGTAAACGCCGTGTGTGATAGACAAACAGACAGAGGTACAGATAGTTAGTTAGTAAGATAGATAGACAGACAGATAGATAGATAGATAGATAGATAAAGCCACACAGCTAGGTTGACCATTATAGAGAGATAGACAAACAGAAAAACGGTTAAATAATCAGTGATATATATATATATATATATATATATA
>NC_068991.1:61964299-61967110 GCF_001194135.2 Octopus bimaculoides
TATATATATATATACACATAGATTGATTGATTGATAGACAGCTAGTTGATAGATATAGAAAGATATTGACAAATAAATAGATAGACGGACAGATAATCAGTGAAATAGATAGATAGATAGATAGATAGATAGATAGATAGATAGATAGATAGATAGATTTATTAGCCACGCAGGGCCGAAATCAGAGGGGACAATACAATCTAGAATTTTTCTTTTCCAAAACGATCAAAAGGGATCGAAAACGTTTTGGGACGTGTACACAAGGAATAACAAAAGTGTCGTTTTTAACAATGAGAGTTCCCAAAAGGGGAAGTAAATCTTAACATTGACTAGGTTTATCCATGGAAAGAAAAACCTACGAAAACGAACCACGTTAATCTCGGAAATGAGAAAAAAACATAACATGAAAGCAAAGCGCTCTTTCTCCCTTTGTTTTATAGGACCATGTTCAAAGTTGTTCCCTCATTCATGCGTACCATCGTTGCCACATTCACCCACCTTTTGTTAAACTTTTCATTAGACAAAGCTTCCCCCTCTATTCTCATCTCCTTTTCAGGTAATACTTGAACGACTTGATTAGAGGTTGGCCAGAGTGGAAAGTGTTTGTCTGTAAACCTTTCAAACGAGTCCACCATACACATTCTTTCATCATAGCCACCAGTACAATGAAAACTGCCTTGCGTTCCCAGTTAAAGGAATGTGGCGGGGCAATATTCACGATAGACTCGGCTGACAACCGAATTCGTCTCACATGTGACAGCAGCCGCTCGACATAAGCCAACAAGTTTGAAATGTTTGGCCATTGCACGAGTGTCTGCAGAACGGTTTCGTCCCTCTGACCGCATCTCGGGCAGGTTAATCCGGTGTTTCTTGAACCGTGTCTGTAGAACTTATCTCGAACGGGCAATGCTTCCCGATAGCACTGCTAGGTCAGGGATCTCTGGAAATTGACCATAGGTCCTGGCTCGAAAGTGGTCCTGAAGTGGTCCTGAAGATACTTGTAACAAATAAGTATTGTTTAATATCGTGGATTTTGTAATGGGGGATGACGCATTTTTGCGGCTTGCCCCGGGCGCGGTTTACCCTAGCTATGCCACCGGGTGGTGCTGAGTGTATATGAGGGTACGTGTACATAGTGCAGCAGATTGGATTGTTGTTGTCATCGTGATTTTAGTCCCTGGTTAGTTGTGATCGAGCTGACGTGTGTGATCAAAAATGTTCCAATCATGACCATTCCATCTATTAGGGGCAAGCTTGCCTGCGTTTAAGAAGTTCACTTTGCAACCATGTGGTTTCGGGTTCAGTCCCAATGGCTCGGCACCTTGGACATGTGTCTTCTACTATAACCACGGGCCGACCAATGCCTTATGAGTGAATCTGGTATACGGAAACTGTGTGGAAGCCTGTCGTACATGTATGTACATAAATATGTGTGTGCGTGCGTGCGTGTGTGTATGTGCGTATGCGTATGCATATGTACACGCATGCATGTGTGTATGTCAGTGTATGTATGTGTGTATCTATGTCTTTGTGTTTCTACCATCCCCCACTACCTGGCAACCGTTGTGGGTTTATTTACGTTACCGAAAATTAGCAGATCGGCACAAGATCCCGATAGAATAAATACCAGACTTAATACTTGGGTCGTTTAATTCAACTAAAAGCCTCTCATGGCTATGCCCCAGGATGGCTGTAGTCCAGTGACTGAGACAAGCAAAGCAATAATTAAAAAAGGCGAGAGCAATATGCGCGTGATCTGTCCTTAATTTTTTATGACATTAAGGTGTGACTTGCAAGAATTTTCCAGTTATTTCTAGCCGGAGTAACGACCACACAGAGGCTCTCTCGCTGTCAGTGGTGGTGGTAGTGGTAGTGGTAGTGGAAGTGGTGGTGGTGATGGTGAGGTTAGTAATGATGGAGTGGAGTGGGGTGTGGAAATGGAGGAGGGTTGTTGTGGTTGTGGCTGTTGTTACTGTGTATCCCCCAGTTTAGCCCTGGTATCTGGCGTTGGTGCTGGTCATGGAAATAGTTGTGAGTTGGTGGTAGTAGTGTAGTAGTAGCAGTGGTGGTGGTGGCGCTGATGGCGTTTCTGGTGTTGATGGATGTGGTGGTGTTGGCGGTAGTGATGGTTTCGGTATTGATGCTCTTGGTTGTAATGGTAGTGATTTTGGTGGTAGCGGTGGCTGTTGTGGTGGTGGTGGTAGTAGTGGTAGTGGTGGCGTTAATGGGATTTGTGGGGTTGGTGGTTCTAGGGATAGTGGTGGCAATGATGGCGTTTGTGGTTTTGGTAGTAGCGGTGGTTGTGGTGATGGTAATGGTAGTGGTAGTAGTAGTGGTAGTGGTGGCATTGATTGTGCATGAGGTGTTGGTGGTTGTGGTGGTTTTGGTTGTAGTTTTGGTGTAGTGTTGTTGTTGTTAGTGGTGTGTAGCGTGGAGACGTTGATGGTGGCTGTGATGTTAGTAGTGATGGTGGCTGTGATGTTAGTAGTGATGGTGCTGGTGTATAGGTGGTAGTACTGCTAGTGGTAGTAGTTATGTTGGTGGTTGTCGTAGTAGCGGCGTTGCTGCTAGTGGTATGGGTGGTTGTTGTTGGTGGTAACCTTCTTGGTTGCATTGGTATTGACATGATAGAGGTGGTGGTGGTGGTGGAGGTAGTTGCAAGTGTTGGGAGTAATGATGGTAGTGGTGGAGGTATATGTAGCTGCAGGTGGTGGTGGTGGTGATGGTGGTGGTGGTGATGGTGGTGTTGTCGTTGGTGATGTCGGCGGCGGTTCGATGTGGGTCTTGAAGGGGGTTTGTCGTGGGTGAGTG
>NC_068991.1:61968755-61971255 GCF_001194135.2 Octopus bimaculoides
TATATATATGTAGATAGATAGATATATATATCGATCATAAATAGATATTGTGAACGATGTTTTGAATATATGCGCATAATATATACAACATATACAAACGGAGACCGATATGTGCAACAAAGAATCACTGCATATACACACACATTCATACACTCACATATACATACACACATACTCTCCATAGACGTGCACACATACATACCAATATATACATGTGTGTGTGTGGGGGTAGGGTGAATGTTTGGATGTGTGCGTGTGTAAGCCTTTCCAGCAGAAAGTAATTCATAAATTAAGGTGGTGGGATTACTTCATTGTAAAGTTAACATATAGGAATGTATGATAACAGTCTAACTGTAATGGCAACCACGCTCGGGAATATTATCGAAAGAAACAAACAAGCGAAAAAAAAAGAAAGAAATAAAAGAAAGAAGAAAGACACGAAGAAGTCAGTTACATAAATATATACAAGTACACTAAAATGGTTGACTGTGTTTCGAGAATGTTCTGCCGTGATTTAAATCCAATAAGTGCAAAAAGGCTGTGATTTTGAAGGGGAATTTGTTCATTTTATTTTGTAGCAAGTCGAACAAGGAGGTTCAGGTACTTTTGCTCGTTCGTTATGATGATGATGATGATGATGATGATGAGATTATTATTATTATTATTATTATTATTATTATTATTATTATTATTATTACATCTGCTGCGGAGTACATCGGACGTGTTTTCGGGCGTTCCAAGTAAGTTCAGTTTAAAACGCTAGTTTACACCAGTTTGGTGCCGTTTTACATTTTGTTTACATTTAGTTTCAAGTTGTTACTAGAAACAGCAGGAACCTCTCACTTCACTGATTTTTCTGTGGTTGTTCGGCTCCTCGTGGGACCATATTCGGCCTACCAAATAAGTTCGGTGGGCGTTTAATCACGTACAATTGAACAAGATGGCGGAGCTCATCTTGAGAGAGTCAAGAGAAAAAATGCCCCGCCTTCGGCTCTAGTGACTCCAATACTGGAGAGGGTGAGGAGAAAAGGGAACGAGAAAAGGTAGTAACATCAGTGGCAACATCGACAACAGCACTAGTAGCAATGACAGCGGCAGCAGTAGTAGTTGTAGTAACAACGTTGTGGTTGTTGTTGTTGTTGGCACTCCGTCGCTTACGACGTCGAGGGTTCCAGTTGATCCGATCAACGGAACAACCTGCTCGTGAAATTAACGTGCAAGTGGCTGAGCACTCTACAGATACGTGTACCCTTAACGTAGTTCTCGGGGATATTCAGCGTGACACAGTGTGACAAGGCTGACCCTTTGAATTACAGGCACAACAGAAACAGGAAGTGAGAGAAAGTTGTGGTAAAAGAGTACAGCAGGGTTCGCCACCATCCCCTGTCGGAGCCTCGTGGAGCTTTAGGTGTTTTCGCTCAATAAACACTCACAACGCCCGGTCTGGGAATCGAAACTGCGATCCTATGATCGAGAGTCCGCTGCCCTAATGACTGGGCCACTGCGCCTCCACTGTGGTAACAACAACAACGCGAGAAACGGCAACAGCAATAGCAGAGACAGTAGTAGCAGAGACAGCATTTTCGTTAACAATGCCACGGATTTTAGCGGGAAAAATAATGCTTTTATTGAAGGCAGAGAAGAGGAAAATGGCGGTGATGGTGGTGGTGAGAGTGGCAACGGTGGAAGTGACCACAACTCCACCACCAGCAAAAGCAGCAGTAACAACAGCAACAATAACAACAACAACAACAACAACAAAAACAAACTACGACGAAAACAACAACAAAAACAATAACAAAAATAGAAGGTTTGCTGATATAGCGAACGCAAAGAGAGAAATGTTTGCTTTTTTTGCATGTGGGACAGTTGGGACCAAATAAACCACTATGTTAAGAAAGACTGGCCGCCTCGAACAAATATGGCTCCATGTAGAGCTGTCAATATATTGGAAGAACCTTTAGTTGAACGAGAAAAGATCATTTCCACCCCCTTTGCACATCAAACTCGGATTCGTCAAAGCTCTTGATGAAAATGGAGAGTTCTTCAAGTATATCTGAAGATTATTTCCAGACTTCACGATTGAAAAACTTGAAGCATGGATTTTTGATGGGCCACAGATCTAAGCTCTTGAAGGACACAAATTTCGTGAAAGTAATGAACGAAAATGAAGCATCAGCTTGGATAACCTTTGCAGAAGTCGTGCAAAATTTCCTTGGGAAACACAAAAGTGAAAACTATAAAGAACTTGTTACCAACTTGATGTCAACTTTTCGTGATATCGGCGCGAATATCAGCATCAAAACGTATTATCTTTTTAGTCATCTTGATTGTTTTCCTGAGAATCTCAGAGTTGTTAGCGATGAACAAAGTGAACGATTCCATCAGCACATCAAGGAGATGGAAACTCGGTACCAAGGACGTTGGGATGCTGTGATGATGGCAGACTATTGCTGGTGTTTGAAATGAGATACACCTGTTGCTCAACATTCATGGTGCA